>NC_052481.1:7248523-7259051 GCF_009730915.1 Dioscorea cayenensis subsp. rotundata | reverse complement strand
AAGGTGATCGCTATCGTGAAGTGGTAGTGGCAGGTGGGTGACAAGGTCCCCTTGCGTATATCCCGCAAGTGCACGGGTTTGTCGAAGTAATAATCCCGGGTGAGCGGGTATCGAATCCACAGGGAGTAGGGAATAAAAAAATACTTAATTCGATTCTTAGCTATGTAAAAAGATCAATGATAATGAGTGTGACAATGATTCAATTCTCAACAGTAAAAAGCAACAAGTAAGAGAGCAAACGTAAAGAAGGGGGTAAGGCAATCGATAAAGATGGGGTACCCGGATAATACTCCACCTAGGATAATTGTTTCAAGTGCAAGAACAGTCTATTATGCTTCCTAATCAATGCAATGGTGAGTCGTGGACATCCTTAATTACATAGTCCCAAATCTGAGGTCAAGTATGCCTAACTCTATACATGTCCCGGAGGAGAAATCGAACAATCTCAATACCTCGCACTCGCATAGAGTTGAAATGAGCTCCAGGGATTCCAAGTGATAAATCTCTTCCTTAATATAGACCTAACCCTTAGGTTCAGGTGGAAGGTCCCTAACCACAATTGAGCCCTAGATACTAAGATCACCTCAACGCTTCACTCCGTTGCACGCGCAACTAAGCCCCAGCGGAAGTTCATCCCTTAGACCATTCACTCTATTATAGCCGCAAAGAACTCGAGGAACGGAGGTAGAATCTATCACGCTGGAGGGGAAAGGGGATGCTCCTGTACCTCTCGACTCACCCTCTCAACCCTCTCCAACCTAGCTTTGTCTAACGCTCGTGGTGTGTCACTCACTCACAAGGTTACCAACAAGAACTCTCAACCATAGTGTCACTCTAGGGGAAATGTTCATACAATCAAGCATTCAAGGTTGGAACTCACAATAAACATCAATTTATTGAAAGCATAATAAAGAGGTTCAAAGAAACAAATACATCCTAGGGTTCACAATATCCGAGTTCCCACTAAGGGTTTAGCTCTCCATGGAGCTAAGTACAATCAAAGAAATAGAATGTAAAAGTAATGAATCCATAAAGAAACCCTCTCGATAGTCATGTCGATGGTCTTGTGGAAAGTCCTCTACTCGTCGTCCAAGGATTCCCTCGTCCGGTATAGGATACGCCTCGATGGAAGCTCCCCTACCAACTTTCTTCCTAAGGAATGACGATGTTGGAGCCATAGAACCTCTCCAAAACCTTGGCTAATGCCCCCCGAAACCCTAGCCTAAGCCCTCTCTCAAGTTGGGAAAAAGATGGAGAAAAGAATACTAAAATCGGGGCTGATTCGGCTTAAAATAGGGCTGGAATCGAGCGACTACACGGGCGTGGATGCTTCACGCGCCCGTGGGGAATTTCCACACTGTTGTGGATAATTTCCACACGCCCGTGTGGATCCTCTGAACTCCTGTTTTCTCGGCCGGCTGTGAACAGTGCTCTGCTGCAGTATCGACCTGAATTGCTTCTTGAATCCATACTTTCATCAAAGTAACGTAAACGGGCACACGTTCACGTCGTGTATCACTTGCATCTTCAATGATAGGCACGTTGGTGAAACTCTTGTTCTATGTGCATAAGTCGGAATGCTCGAGTGTGACTGCCTTTGTGCCCCTCCAAATGGATGTGCCAACTCGAATACGAGGAGGTTGGCACACACTCTAGCATCTCACATCGACCTATGTCTTCGCGTTTGAACCTTAGCAAGATTTCCTCAAAAATCGGTGCATTATAATCCACATTGGCTTCTTTCCTTCATACTTGGCCTCACAACCCTACCTGCACGAAAGTAACATAAAAACACACATATTAGTGTAAAAATCTGAGAAAAGTAATGCTCAACATAAGGAATGAACGCTTCGCATTCATATCGCACAAGCACTTATCAAACTCCCCCACACTTAAGCTTTTGCTTGTCCTCAAGCAAAAATTAAAACGTTATGTGCATCAATGAAGAAAATATTGGAAGTGCTATGCCTTAGGTTCACCAAAGTATACAAAGAGAGCATTCTACAAGTGAGGGAAATTTCAACACTAAATATGGAAAATCGAAACTCTATTTAAAAACTTGAATAAAAAAGGACAACAAACCCGAAATCGTGAAAGTGTGTGGACTCACTCAAGTCAACCCAAGGTATACTCCTCAAAGCTCTAAGTATAAGGGACTTATTTATCTACACAAGTGACAACAATTTCAAAGATGGTAGTAGCTTCACACATCCTCTAAGGTAGCTCTTTCCAAAGAGGCCGCTAAGGTGGCTTTCACACTTTTGAGGTGGTAGCTCTTTCTACCGGAGTGGTAGCTTTCACTCATCCTATGAGATAGCTCTTTCTCTCATTAGGGCATAGCTAGTATCCGACTTATGAGAGTAGCTTCATACTTCATAGGCGGTAGCTCTTTCCACCCAACAAGAACAAATAAACAATAAAACTATTTTTTTATTTTTTATTTTTATTGTTTATTTATTTTTTATTTTTTATTTTTTATTTTTTTTTAACACAAGAAACAACTATAACTAGTCCTTTTAACATTAAACTTGAGTTTCCAATAGAGTTTAAAAAGTGAGTAGTGCACTAAGTGTAAATCGGGCAAAAATTCCTTGAAATTCAAGCAAAAACTAGAGCATGAAAAATATTCAATGTTAAAAAAATCTCCTAAACTCAAGAATACAATCCTTGCAACTAAAGTGAACCGCCATTGGCTATGTGAGCATATAACAATCAAGAACAATAGAAAAGATGTGTGCACTATGAAACTCCCCCCACACTTAAGTTGTACATTGTCCTCAATGTACACATGCATGCTCACTCAAAAAATTTATATCATTCAAAAGCAAATGTGGGAGAAGCAATCAAAACAATACTCCCCTGACTCCTAGTGTTGCGTTTGATGAAGCTAATTCCATGGGAGTAGTGTTCCGACGGGTTGAGAGGCTCACACGGCCAAGTGCCTCAGCACCTTGGCCGTGCCCATGACTAAGTCTCAATTCCCAAGAAGACAAGACCATCTGCACGCATACACGAGGGGGTTCAGTGAAGCTCAACAAAAACAAGATAAATCGAGTGTATGAAAGATAAAGCAATGAATACAACTCGATGATGCAAAATGAACATAAACTCAGAAGGAGAATTCTTTCGGAGCAAACAAGTCTAAAATAAAATGCAAAGAAAGTGAAAGAAAGGAAGAGTCAAATGTCGGTGTCGCGCTCGGGCTCCGGTGCTCCTGCTGCTGCTGGTGAAGCACATGGTGGGTCCACCGGTGTCGGGGTAGGGGATGAGGGTGCCAGAGGAACTGATGGGGCCTGAGGAGTCCTCGACCGTAAGACAAATGATGAGGCGATGTCGCGCTCTAAGATCTGCTGTAATACGTCGAAACGTGCCATGAACTCTATGTACTAAGTGGCCTACGTATCCCTAATCTCTGTAATCTCGGCTCGAGCCTCAGCTACCACAGCCCCTATCACCCCCAAAGTGCTCTCGAGCCTCTCAAAGCGATCATAAGCTTGAGATGGTGAAAATATACGCACGGGGGGTGGCTCCTCTGCTATCTCTGTCTCCATCGGGGCTGGCTAAGACTCGGGAGCGGGTTGAGATACCCCGGCATCATCACCCTCATCCTCAGCTATCTCTGGAGCTGGTCGCACTAACGCAAAAACCCCGGTCCGAACCCTCCAGATCATGCCCATCAGCCTCATCGTCTCTAGACTCAGGGGAGCAGGTATACTCGTCTTCTCTGACCCGTGAATCGAATCCAAGAGACCCATGCCCAACACTAATCTCGTAATGTAGGGGCCCGAGAAGATCGTTCCCAGTCTAGCATAATGCCCCTGATTCCTGATGTACTCTGCCATGATGTGCCCTAAGTGAATCGGTACGCGCTGCATCATCGAGTACAAGTACAGTAGCTCCTTACAGCTCAGAACACCAGTGCTGTCACCATGGCCATTCACTGACCTACTCATGATGGCATGTAAATATCTGTATGCAGGTCGGGAAAGGCACGTGGCGTTGGACAACCCCGGCTCGTACTGACCCTGACCACATAACGCTCTGTAAGCTCTCTGCGGGGTCAAGGTTCCAGGATAATCAGTCGGTAACTACGCGTACTCCTCTGTATCTGTGAAAGCCTCCTCATACAAGCCAAGTAGTACTGAAAACCGAGTGATCCTCAAGGTTTGGTGGTGTCCAAATACTCTGAACTGAATGGTATCCAAACTGTCAAAGCTCAAGTATGATCTATCAAACTCGAATAATGATAGTACCTCCAATGCAAACTCTCGGATGGCTAGCTATCTGATCGTCAATAACTATCGCCAACCACCTACTGAAACAAGATCCTCTACCTCATCAACGAGCTCATCTCCCTGCTGTAGATCTTGCAGTATAGTTGTGTCCAGGAATTGAGTCTGCCCGAATCGAAGTTTCGACAAGCGCTCGTAGCGAACCTGATGCTCTGGAATTGCATATCTCATACCCTCAGGCTCAGTAGATGACTCACGTGGCCTCTTATCCGCTTGCTTCTTCGATCGAGGTGTCATAATCTGCAAAATTTGAAACTAAATTGATCAAACAAGTTGAGAGACTATTACTGCAGAAATCCACACGGTCGTGTAGAATTTCCGCACGCCCGTGTGAAACCACGGGGCGTGAAAACCGCACGGCCGCGCTACCCAAATCTAAAAAATACAACGTGAAAATGCTTCTATCTTCGTTCTAAACATGAATCATCGCTCTAATTGAAGAAACGAAGCATTATTAACCAAATTAATAGATGGGAACCTTTAATTGGCAAAGAAATTGATAAATAGGGCTTACCGACGAGATGGGATAACAAAATGGAGAACCGGCCGGAAAAACTCGCGAAAAATCCACTAAATTGGTGCTAGGAGGTCGGAGGATGATGGGAGAGTGTTTTCAACCGAATAGAGGTCGTGAAGAGAGTGAGAAATGATTCCTCTTTAAAAAGGATTCACGACCCTTGGCGTTCCGTGCATCCACACGGGCGTGTGGTAATTATCCACGCTCGTGCGCTTCATTACAAAAGAGCCACAGGGGCGCATGCACGCCCCTGTGCACTCTCGGGAAAACACTTCTTCGACTCTGACTGCTCTCGTACGGGCGTGTGGAAAATACCCACGCAAGTGCATCCAACCCACAGGGGACGACGCACGCCCCTGTGGCTTCTCTGTACATCCGAGAAAAATAACTAGTATTATACACGCCCGTGTCGAAATTCCACACGGGCATGGACATTCACATGCCCAATTCACAGGGGCAACTGCATGCCCCTGTGTTTTCTCGGGATGGAGAGAACTCCTCTGCAGAGTTTCACACGGGCGTGTGGAAATTACCCACGCCCATGCATGGTTCACAAGGTTGCCCACAAGGGCGAGTCCACGCCCCTGTGTGCTCTCGGGAAAAACTGCCCAACTCTGCAGGAATCCACGCGCCCGTGCAAAAATTACCCACGGCCGTGTGACAGTCGCATGGTCGTTCACAGGAACAGCCTCACGCCCCTTTGCCTTCTCTGGATGAGCTCACAGTGCAACTCCACGGGCGTGTGGAAATTCCACACACCCGTGTGTTCTCTCTGGATGCCTTAGAAAATTCTGCAATCTCTACAAAAATTTCTGAACATGTTTACACACTCAGAGCCTGCCTTATTATGCAAATTTTACCAGTGAAAAATATGAAATAGAGCTCAAACGACCAAACTTCACCAATTCTACATGAAAACACACGATTAAATTTCAAAGTTCACAAGGAAATCTCAGCACAAGCATCTAATAGATTAAGACACCAACACTTAACAATTTATTCATGCAAACGAACTAAACTAAAAGATAAGAAAACAGTAAACACTTGGGTTGCCTCCCAAGAAGCGCTTGTTTAACGTCACTTAGCTTGACGTATCTTGTCTTACCTAACGGGGGTTCATGAATGAAAGTCGCCCTCTTACCCATAGCTTGGAAGCATGATGTGCAAAGTCTCTTAAGAGTAGAGGGTGTATTATCGGGCTTCGGACCACCTAGCAATGGTTTATCCAACTTTTTTGGCTCATGTACGTCTCCAACAGCCTTGGAGCGTTTCCGGTGGCGTCTTCTAGCCCTCTTCATTCTCCGGAGCACCGTCTTCAAGATCCCCGTGGTAGATGGTACTTCATCCGTCGACCTAAGCATCATTACATCTTCATGTCCCTCCTCTTGGTCGAACAAACCTTCATACGGATCTGGATTGAACATTTCCTGTATGTATTCATCAACAAGCTCATCAGTAGTGTCTAGAAAGTATAAAGTGTCATCAAAATCAAGAGAATGCCACATGGCTTCAGCAAGGCGGTATGTAAGCTTGTCATCTCCAACTCTCAGTGTGAGTTCTCCGCCGTTTATGTCAATCAATGCTTTGGAAGTCCGCAAAAACGGTCTCCCAAGTATCAAGGGTACATCTGCATCCTCATCGACGTCTAGAACTACAAAGTCAACTGGAAAAATGTACTTGTCCACCTTAACAAGCACGTCTTCGATGATGCCTCTCGGATGTCGCACCATTCAGTCCGCCAACTGTAAGGTCATCCGAGTAGGCCTAGGCTCTCCCAAGCCTAGATTTTGGAAGAAAGTGTATGGCATAACGTTGATACTTGCCCTTGAATCCGCCATTGCCATTTCTTCACCTATGTTGCCAATGTTACATGGAATGATGAAGCTTCCCGGGTCTTTCTTCTTACTCGGCATGTTCTTTTGCAACACTGCCGAGCATGAAGCATCTAAAACCACTGAAGCACTCTCCTCCAACTTCCTTTTGTTGGTCAACAAGTCTTTCAGGAACTTCGCATACTTAGGCATTTGAGCTAATGCCTCAACAAAAGGAATATTGATGTGGTGTTGCTTGAACAAACCCAGGAACTTCTTATACTGTTCATCCCCTTGGTCATTTTTCAATCTAGAGGGATAAGGGATTCTTGGCTTGAAAGGTGGGGTTGCCACCTCTTTCTCTTTGCTTGTCCCCTCTTCAACCTCTATAACCTCGGGTGCATGTTCTTTTGGCTTCTCACTTGGATGCCTACCTTCAACCTCACGACCACTTCTCAAAGTGATCGCGTTCACATGCTCTCTAGGGTTGGTTTCTGTGTTGCTTGGTAAACTTCCATGTGGCCTTTCAGAGAGAGACTTCGCAATTTGCCCCACTTGATTTTCAAGGTTATGCAAAGAGGCGGTGTGGTTGCGAAGTGTAGACTCAACTGATTCAAACCTTGTATTTGCAGATTGTATGAATCTAGTCAAGTGCTTCTCTAGGTCTGTCATTCGGGTTTCCAAACCTGAGACTCTGTTTTCCACTTGGGGGGCTTGTTGTTGTTGGAAACCCGGTGGTCCCATGGCCTTTTATGGTGCTTGATTACTCCATGAAAAGTTGGGATGATTCTTCCAACCTAAATTATAGGTATTGCTATATGGATTTCCTTGAGATCTCATGCCGTTACCTACAAAATCAACATTTTCCACTGAAGAAACATCTCCAATAGAGATTGGGCAATCGGAGGGAGCATGTCCTCCACCACAACCGGCGCAATTAGTCACGGCCGCCACTCTATTTGAAGTTAAGTGATCTAACTTCTTACTCAGATTCTCTACCTGGGCCGCCAATGAAGTTACCGCATCAATTTCATGGAGACCATCCACCTTTTTCTTCTCCCTAGCATTCCATTGGTAGCTATTTAACCCCAGTTTTTTAATCAACTGACGGGCCTCATCGGGGGTCTTGCTACCTAAGGTACCTCGTGCTGCCGCATCCAAGAGTTGCCTTGTACTTGGGTTTAAACTATTGTAAAAAGTTTAAACAATCATCCACTCCGGGAATCCGTGTTGCGGGCACTTTCTCAGGAGCTCCTTGAACAAAGGATGAGATCTCATTCCTAAGCTTTGATGATTTTCCGGGAGGGAAGTAACGGGCTAGAAAAACTTCTACCATCTCCTCCCAAGTAGTAATCGATGCTCTAGGTAATGAGTATAGCCACTCCTTCGCTCTCCCCTTTTAGGGAAAATGGGAAGGATCTCAATTTGATGGCATCATCCGTAACCCCATTTATCTTTAGCATGTCGCACACCTCGAGAAAGCTCTCTATATGACTATTTGGATCGTTATCAGCCAAACCGTTGAATTATGCGGACCGCTGCAACATATGGATGAATGCCGGCTTCAGCTCGAAATTCTGAGTTGTAATCGGGGGAAGCACAATACTCGACTGTGTCCCCAATACTGAAGGTCTGACATAATCAGATAGTGTTCGCTGTTGCTCATTCTGTCCTGCCATGTTTTCAGATTCTTCAACTTCCAAGTCAGCTGAATTAGACTGTTCTTGTACAGGTTCTTTCCCTTTTCTTCTAAGTGTGCGTTCAAGCTCAGGATCTCCTTCAATCAATATTGAGGGATTCCCTCGGGTCATAACCTGGAGCTGCACCAAAAGAAAGAAAACGAAATTAGAACGATGATAGAATAAGAAGATATGAAACAGAATATATGGTGAAATAGCTAAGAACACAAAGTGCAAAGTATCATTAAACGCCTAGCTCCCCGGCAACGGCGCCAAAAACTTGACAAGGTCCCCTTGCGTATATCCCGCAAGTGCACGGGTTTGTCGAAGTAATAATCCCGGGTGAGCGGGTATCGAATCCACAGGGAGTAGGGAATAAAAATACTTAATTTGATTCTTAGCTATGTAAAATATCAATGATAATGAGTGTGACAATGATTTAATTCTCAACAGTAAAAGCAACAAGTAAGAGAGCAAAAGTAAAGAAGGGGGTAAGGCAATCGATAAAGATGGGGTACCCGGATAGTGCTCCACCTAGGATAATTGTTTCAAGTGCAAGGACCCTCTATTATGCTTCCTGATCAATGCAATGGTGAGTCGTGGACATCCTTAATTACATAGTCCCAAATCTAAGGTCAAATATGCCTAACTCTATACATGTCCCGGAGGAGAAATCGAACAATCTCAACACCTCGCAATCGTATATTGTTGCAATGAGCTCCAGGGATTCCAAGTGATAAATCTCTTCCTTAATATAGACCTAACCCTTAGGTTCAGGTGGAAGGTCCTTAACCACAATTGAGCCCTAGATACTAAGATCACCTCAACACTTCACTCCGTTGCACGCGCAACTAAGCCCCAGCGGAAATTCATCCCTTAGACCATTCACTCTATTATAGCCGCAAAGAACTCGAGGAACGGAGGTAGAATCTATCACGCCGGAGGGGAAAGGGGACGCTCCTGTACCTCTCGACTCACCCTCTCAACCCTCTCCAACCTAGCTTTGTCTAACGTTCGTGGTGTGTCACTCACTCACAAGGTTACCAACAAGAACTCTCAACCCTAGTGTCACTCTAGGGGAAATGTTCATACAATCAAGCATTCAAGGTTGGAACTCACAATAAACATCAATTTATTGAAAGCATAATAAAGAGGTTCAAAGAAACAAATACATCCTAGGGTTCACAATATCCGAGTACCCACTAGGGGTTTAGCTCTCCATGGAGCTAACTACAATCAAAGAAATAGAATATAAAAGCAATGAATCCATAAAGAAACCCTCTCGATAGTTGTGTCGATGGTCTTGTGGAAAGTCCTCTACTCGTCGTCCAAGGATTCCCTCGTCCGGTATAGGATACGCCTCGATGGAAGCTCCCCTACCAACCTTCTTCTTAAGGAATGACGATGTCGGAGCCGTAGAACCTCTCCAAAACCTTGGCCAATACCCCTTAAAACCCTAGCCGAAGCCCTCTCTCAAGTTGGGAAAAAAATGGAGAAAAGAATACTAAAATCGGGGCTGATTCGGCTTTAAATAGGACTGGAATCGGGCGACTACACCGGCGTGGATGCTTCACGCAGCCGTGGGGAATTTCCACACGGGTGTGGATAATTTCCACACGCCCGTGTGTATCCTCTGAACTCCTGTTTTCTCGGCCGGCTGTGAATAGTGCTGCTACAGTACTTTCTGCCGTGTTGCTGCATTGCTCTGCTGCAGTATCGACCTGAATTGCTTCCCGAATCTATACTTTCATCAAAGTAACGTAAATGGGCACACGTTCACGTCGTTTATCACTTGCATCTTCAATGATCGGCACGTTGGTGAAACTCTTGTTCTATGTGCATAAGTCAAAATGCTCGAGTGTGACTGCCTTTGTGCCCCTCCAATTGGATGTGCCAACTCGAATACAAGGAGGTTGGCACACACTCTAGCATCTCACATCGACCTATGTCTTCGCGTTTGAACCTTAGCAAGATTTCCTCCAAAATCGGTGCATTGTAATCCACATTGGCTTCTTTCCTTCATACTTGGCCTCACAACCCTACCTGCACGAAAGTAATATAAAAACACACATATTAGTGTAAAAACCTGAGAAAAGTAATGCTCAACATAAGGAATGAACGCTTCTAATTCATATCGCACAAGCACTTATCAGTGGGGAAAAGGAGTAGCATCAGTAGGATCAGTGGTAGGGAGAACATCAGAGTGCTTTTCGATGATGTTCTCGACCC
>NC_052481.1:7212421-7247523 GCF_009730915.1 Dioscorea cayenensis subsp. rotundata | reverse complement strand
TTCATCAATTCATAATTTGCACGACATCATGAGTAGGTCAGTGAATGGCCGTGGCGACAGTACTGGTGTCTTTAGCCGTCGGGGAGTTCTCTGTACTTGTACTCGATGGTAGAGCGTGCATCGATCCACTTAGCGCACATCCCTGGCTGATTACATCGTAAAATCGGGTCGATGATGCTAGAGCGGGAGCGATCTTCTCGGGCCCTTACATTACGAGATTAGTGCTGGGCATGGGTCTCTTGGATTCGATTCGCGGGGCTGAGAAGACAAGTGTACCCGCTCCCCTGGGTCTAGAGACGATGTGGTTGATGGGCATGGTCCACAGGGTTCGAACCGGGGTTTTTGCTTTAGTCCTACGAGCCCCAGAGATAGCTGAGGAAGAAGGTGATGAAGCCGGAGCATCTTAGCCCACCCCCGAGCCTCTGCCAGCATCAATGGAGATCAAGGCACCTCCAGCAGCCGAGGAACCACCCCAGTGCGTATGTTTTCACCTTCTCGAGCCAATGATCGCTTTGAGAGGCTCGAGAATGCTATAGGAGTGGTCCGAGCTGAGGTTGCCGAGATTCGGGCTACGCAGGCCACTCAGTATACAGAGTTCATGGCACATTTCGACATATTACAGCAGATCCTAGAGCGATACGTTTCCTCATCCTTTGTCCTACAGCCGAGGACCCTTCAGACCCCGCCAGTGCCTCCAGCACCTCCATCCTCGAACCCAGCACCGGAAGACCCACTATATGCTTCCACTTCGGTAGCAGCAGCAGCGGAGCCCGAGAGCGACTCCGACACTTCACCTTTCTTTTACTTTCATGCATTTTACTTTATTTTATTTTCTTGTTCTTAGACTTGTTCACCTAGAAAGGATTTTTCCTTCTGAGTTTATGTTATTTTGTATTATCGAGTTGTATTTATTGCTTCATCTTTTATACACTCGAGTTATTTTTGTTTTTCTTGAGCTTCACTGTACCCCCTCGTGTATGCGTGCAGATGGTCTTGTCTTCCTGGAAATTGAGACTTAGTCATGGGCACGGTCAAGGTGCTTTGGCACTTGACAGTATGAGCTTCACAATCCATTGAAACACTACTCCCATGAAATTTGCTTCATTAAACGCAACACTAGGAGTCAGGAGAGTATTGTTTTGATTTCTTCTCCCACATCTATTTTTGAATGATATATTTTGAGTGAGCTTGTATGTGTACATTGAGGACAATGTACAAGTTAAGTGTGGGGGGGAGTTTCATAATACGCACATCTTTTCTATTGTTCTTGATTGATATATGCTCACATAGCCAATGGCGGTTCACCTTAGTTGCAATGTTTGTATTCTTAAGTCTAGGAGAATTGTTATCATTGAATGTTTTCATGCTCTAGTTCTTGCTTGAATTTTTAGGAAGTTTTGCCCGATTTAAACTTAGTGCACTACTCACTCTTTGAACTCTATTGGAAACTCATGTTTTATGTTAAAGGGACTAGTTAGGTTTACTTCTTTTGCTAAATTGCAAGAAAAAAAAATTGGAAAATGAAAAGAAGGAACAAAATATTTTTATTGTTTATTTGTGTTCGTTGCGTGGAAAGAGCTACCACCTATGAAGTATGAAGCTACTCTCACAAGTCGGATACTAGTTATGCCCTAATGAGAGAAGAGCTATCTCATAGGATGAGTGAAAGGTACCACTCGGGTAGAAAGAGCTACCACCTCGAAAGTGTGAAAGCCACCTTAGCGGCCGCTTTGGAAAGGGCTACCTTAGAGGATGTGTGAAGCTACTACCATTGTTTAAAATTTTTATCACTTTTGTAGATAAATAAGTCCCTTGTAATTAGAACTTTGAGGAGTATAACCTGGGGTTTTGAGTGAGTTCACACACTTACACGAAATTTGGGTTTGTTGTCCTTTTTTATTCAAGTTTTTAGCTAGAGCATTGATTTTTCGTATTTAGTGTTGAAATTTTCCTTACTTATAGAATGCTATCTTTGTATACTTTGGTGAACCTAAGGCAAAGCACTTTCAATATTTTCTTCATTGATGCACAGAATGTTTAATTTTTGCTTAAGGACAAGAAAAAGCTTAAGTGTGGGGGAGTTTGATAAGTGCTTGTGCGATATGAATGCGAAGCATTCATTCCTTATGTTGAGCATTACTTTTTCAGGTTTTTACATTAATATGTGTGTTTTTATGTTACTTTTACGCAGGTAGGGATGTGAAGCCGAGTATAAAGGAAGTAGGCCAATGTGGATCATAATGCACTGATTTTAGAGGAGATCTTGCTAAAGTTCAAACGCGAAGACATAGGACAGGTGTGAGATGCTAGAGTGTGTGCCAATCTCCTCACATTCTAGTGAGCACATCCATTTGGAGTGGCACAAAGGCAGTCACACTCGAGCATTCCGTCTTATGCATACAAGAACAGGAGCTCCACCAACATATATATCATTGAAGAAGCAAGTGATTCACGACGTGAACATGTGCCCGTTTGCGTTACCCTGATGAAAGTATGGAATTTTGAAGTTTTTTAGGTCGAAAACTGTAGCACAACATTGTAGCAACACTGTAGCAGCACTGTTCATAGCCGGCCGAGAAACCAGAGAAACAGAGAATCCACACGGGCTTGTGGAAATTATCCACGCCCGTGTGAAAACTCCGCACGGGCGCATGTATCGTCTACTCCCGTGGAGTTGCCCGATTCTAGCATTATTTAAAGCCGATTCAGCCCCGATTTTGGTATTCTTTTCTCCATCTTTTCCCCAACTTGCGAGAGGGCTTCAGCTATGGTTTCGAGGGGTATTGCCAAGGTTTTGGAGAGGTTCTATGGCTCCAACATCGTGATTCCATTAGGAAGAAGGTTGGTACGGGAGATTCGATCGAGGCGTATCCTATACCGGATGAAGGAATCCTTGGACGACGAGTAGAGGACTTTCCACAAGACCATCGACACGACCATCGAGGGGGTTTATTTATGGATTCATTGCTATTACATTCGATTTCTTTGATTGTACTTAGCTCCATGGAGAGCTAAATCCCTAGTGGGTACTTGGGTGATTGTGAACCCTAGGATGTATTCGCTTTATTGAACTTCTTTATTATGCTTTCAATAAATTGATGTTTATTGTGAGTTCCAACCTTAAATGCTTGATTGTATGAACATTTCCCCTAGAGTGACACTAGGGTTGAGAGTTCTTACTGGTAACCTTGTGAGTGAGTGACACACCACGAGCGTTAGACAAAGCTAGGTTGGAGAGGGTTGAGAGGGTGAGTCGAGAGGTACAGGAGCGTCCCCTTTCCCCTCCGACGTGATAGATTCTACCTCCGTTCCTCGAGTTCATTGCGGTCATAATAGGGTGAATGGTCTAAGGGATGAACCTCCGCTGGGTCCTGGTTGCGTGTATAATCGAGTGAAGCGTTGAGATGATCTTAGTATCTAGGCCTTAATTGTGGCTAAGGACCTTCCGCCTGGACGAAAGGGTTAGGTCTAAATCTAGGAAGAGATTTATCACTTGGAATCCCTAGAGCTCATTGCAACTCTATGCGAGTGCGAGGTGTTGAGATTGTTCCATTTCTCCTCCGGGACATGTATAGAGTTAGGCATAGTTGACCTTAGATTTGGGACTATGTATGTAAGGATTTCTATGACTCACCATTGCATTGATTAGGAAGCATAATAGAGAGTTCTTGCACTTGAAGAGACTATCCTAGGTGAAGCATCATCCGAGTACCCCATCTTTATCGATTGCCTTGCCTCCTCCTAACTTTTGCTCTCTTAATTGTTGCTTTTAATTTCTGAGAATTGAATCATTACCACACTTATCATTGTTGATACTCCACATAGCTAAGAATCAAATTAAGTGTCTTTACTCCCTACTCCGTGTGGATTCGACCCCGCTCACCCGGGATTATTACTTCGACAAACCCTTGCACTTGCGGGATATACGCAAGGGGACCTTGTCACAAGCCCATTTGAACTGAAAACTCAGCGACACTAATTCTGAATTGATGTCTGTATGCCCTAAACTGTATGACATTAATGCTGTCGAACCTCCTATACGATCGATCAAACTCGAAGGATGCCAATACCTCTAGGGTCAATGTGCGGAAAGCTGGCTCTGGAATGGATAATAATCTCCTCGAGCTTCCACCGGCCAACAGCTCGTCTATCTCATCATCTAACTCATCTCCTCGCTGAACCTCTCATAGCGGGCTCAAGTCCATGAAATGGAACTGTCCAAATTTGAGTCTCGACAACCACTGAAACTGAGTCTGATGCTCGGGATTCAAAAACTCAATATGTTCCAATTCAGGTGACGTCTCCCTAGGATGATTGCCATCTTGCTTCTTCAAATGAGGTGCTATATGTGCAAGAATTAAAGAAGAAACAATTAAAGAAGCCGACAAGATAAAATTGCAGAAATGCACAAGGTCGTGTGGAAATTCCACACGCTCGTGTGGATCAACGGAGCATGGAAACCATACGGGTACATGTTAGAATCCCAGAAATACATCATCAACTCATGGCCAAACCCTTCCTGTACATGATCAACCCACAAAAGCACAGTAATGAAGCAATATTCACCGTTTGAATCAATTAAATTCAAGAATTGATGAAGTAAACAAGAAATGAGGGTTTACCGACAAGTTGAAGATGTAAAACATAGAATAGGTCCGAAAATCTAGTAGAAACCTGTCTAAATTGGTGTCACAAAGTTGGGAGAGTAATAGAGAGTGTTTTTTTGAAGAATTTAGAGCGTAATGTTGAAGAGACACGAAGAGATTTTAAGGAAAACCCGCGCCTCTTGGAATTCTGCACATCCACACGGGTGTTCAAAAATTACCCATGCCCGTGTGACTCCACCGGAGAGACCGACATAGGCAGACACACACCCATGTGGCTTCTCTTTCCACCTGAGAAAAATCTCTAAGTGTTTCACATGACCGTGCAAAAAATTGCACACGGGCGTGGCCTTTCACAGGACCAGCTCACAGGAGCACTCACACGTCCCTGTGTATTCTCGGGATGGAAGAGAGCTCTTCTGCAGAGATCTACACGTGCGTGAGGAAATTACCCAAGCCCGTGTGTTTGTCACAGGGTCATCCACAGGGGCGTGTCAATGTTATTGTGTCTTCTCGGGAAAAATCTCTAAGTCTCAGCAGGACGCACAAGCCTGTGTGGAAATTACCCACAGGCGTGGACCGTTATAAGGTCATTCACATGGGTGAGTCCACGCCCCTGTCCTCCTGGGATAAGCTCGTAGTAGAGACCCACGGCTGACAAGGTCCCCTTGCGTATATCCCGCAAGTGCACGGGTTTCTCGAAGTAATAATCCCGAGTGAGCGGGGTCGAATCCACAGGGAGTAGGGAGTAAAGACACTTAATTCGATTCTCAGCTATGTGGAGTATCAACAATGATAAGTGTGGTAATGATTCAATTCTCAGAAATTAAAAGCAACAAGTAAAAGAGCAAAATGAAGGAGGAGGCAAGGCAATCGATAAAGATGGGGTACTCGGATGATGCTTCACCTAGGATAATCGCTTCAAGTGCAAGAACTCTCTATTATGCTTCCTAATCAATGCAATGGTGAGTCATAGAAATCCTTACATACATAGTCCCAAATCTAAGGTCAACTATGCCTAACTCTATACATGTCCCGGAGCAGAAATCAAACAATCTCAATACCTAGCACTCGCATAGAGTTGCAATGAGCTCTAGGGATTCCAAGTGATAAATCTCTTCCTAGATTTAGACCTAACCCTTTGGTGCAGGCGGAAGGTCCCAAGCCACAATTAAGCCCTAGATACTAAGATTATCTCAACGCTTCACTCTATTGCACGCGCAACTAGGCCCCAGCGGAGGTTCATCCCTTAGACCATTCACTGTATTATGGCCGCAAAGAACTCGAGGAACGGAGGTAGAATCTATCACGTCGGAGGGGAAAGGGGACGCTCCTATACCTCTCAACTCACCCTCTCAACCCTCTCCAACCTAGCTTTGTCTATGACACGTCCGAATATGCGTGTGTGTACCGCAAGTGCACGGGTGTCGAAGTAATAAATACCCGGTGAGTCGGGTAGTCGAATCCACAGGGAACAGGGCTACTAGTACTAACTTCTTCTCTGCTATCTAGCCTAATGATAATGGGATAGTGTGGTGATCTAATGTGCAAAGAGATGAACACCGGAGATGAATATGCAAGGGTAAAAATGGAAGGAGAATCTCAATCGATAAAAAGTGGGGTATTGAGGCGATGCTCCCCTAGAATTCAGGTATTAGGTACCGGATAAGCAAAAGTGTTTCTATGATGAGTAAGTTAAGTCGTGGAAATCCAAACATAATTGGGTCTATCTCTAGATCACCGATACTAGTCCCCTACGAGGTCCCGGTGGAGAAATCGCTCAATCTCAACACCTCACACCACATATGACCGTAAAGCACTCTAGGGATTCCAAACTATGTATCCAATTCCTAAAGATTGATCCAACCCTAATTCCCGTGAAGGATCCTAACCCCCTACAAGGTCCCGCGGAGAAATCGAGCAATCTCACGCCTCCCACCAAATATGGTTGCATAGAGCTTAGGGAATGGAGATAGAATACACCAATCAGAGGGGAAAGGGGACACTTCACTATCTCATGACTCACCCTCTCAACCCTCTTCAATCTTGAGGTTCTAACCCTAATGGAGATCTCTCTCCCACCAAGGCAACAAATCATGCAAACCAAATAACCATAAGATCAATAAGGCAAGCAAGCATTAAACAATCAAGAATGAAACTTAATCAAACTCGGATTAAATAGAAACACTAAGCAAATCCACAAAAGATGAGAATCCTAGGGTTCATAAGCCCAAATACCCTCTAGAGTTTTAGCTCTCCATGGAGCAACATACAAAACACACCATCAATGAATGAAAGTACATTAAAACCATAGAAATAAACCCCCTTATATATGAACTGATGGCCTTGATGGAGAGCTTCAACGTCTTGAAGGACCCACTCCGAAGCTAGGTTCACCGGTGGCTTCCTTGATGCTATGACGGAGGAGGAATTGATCAAAGTTGGTGACGAAGCGCCTCCAAAGCCGCAATGACCTCCTCTCCAAACCCTAGCCGTCTCACCCCTCAAGAGCCGCACAAAAGATGAAAAAAGAATAGGGCAAAAGCGGCTATTTATAGGGCCTTAGATCGCGTCATCATGTACCCTCACGCGCGTGTGGATTTTTCCACGCGCCCGCGTGGGTCGCAGAATTTCCACGCGGGCGTGCGGAATTTCCAGCGCCGCGTGAGCGAGTGATCTCGCTACGGTACTTTTTCGCAAAAGCGCGATCCGAACACTCTTCTCTTAAGGCCACATGTCCGGGGCACACGTCCATGTGGTAGGCTATAAAACTTTTTCTTTATCGGCGTATCTTTGAGAGGTCTTGCAATCTTCACAAAGAGAAGGAATATGAAGATGTGGCTGCCTTTGTGCCCTTCCAAATAGTGAATTGACTTGAATCTTCTTAGAAGTTGGCACACATCTCCACGTTTATGAACTGCTCTCGTGTCTTGATCCTTGAATTGAACAAGAACTCCCAACATTGTGTCTTTATAGCCTATCTTTGCTCCCTTTTTACTCTTTAAAGCATTCACTACCTATATGCATAAAAGAACACCAAATACACAATATGAGACATAAACCACAGTAAAAATGATGCTCAATGCATGTAAAACATATATAAAAATATGTCTACTCAAGCACTTATCAGTCTAACGCTCGTGGTGTGTCAGTCACTCACAAGGTTACCAACAAGAACTCTCAACCCTAGTGTCACTTTAAGGGAAATGTTCATACAATCAAGCATTCAAGGTTGGAACTCACAATAAAGATCAATTTATTGAAAGCATAATAAAGAAGTTCAATGAAGCGAATACATCCTAGGGTTCACAATCACCCAAGTACCCACTAGGGGTTTAGCTCTCCATGGAGCTAAGTACAATCAAAGAAATTGAATGTAAAAGCAATGAATCCATAAAGAAACATCCTCGATGGTCCTGTTGATGGTCTTGTGGAAAGTGCTCTACTCGTCGTCCAAGGATTCCTTCGTGCGGTATAGGATACGCCTCGATCGAAGCTCCCCTACCAACCTTCTTCCTAATGGAATCACGATGTCGGAGCCATAGAACCTCTCCAAAACCTTGGCCAATACCCCTCGAAACCCTAGCCACGCCTTCTCGCAAGTTGGGGAAAAGATGGAGAAAAGAATACCAAAATCGGGGCTGAATCGGCTTTAAATATGGCTGGAATCGGGCAACTCCATGGGCGTGGATGATACACGCGCCCGTGCGGAATTTCCACACTGGCGTGGATAATTTCCACATGCCCATATGGATTCTCTATTTCTCTGGTTTCTCGGGCGGCTGTGAACAATGCTGCTACAGTACTTGCTACAGTGTTGCTACATTGCTCTGCTACAGTCTTCGACCTAAATAACTTCCCAATTCCATACTTTCATCGGGGTAACACAAACGGGCACACGTTCACGTCATAAATCACTTGTTTCTTTAATAATATATATGTTGGTGGAGCTCCTGTTCTTGTATGCATAAGATGGAATGCTCGAGTGTGACTGCCTTTGTGCCCCTCCAAATGGATGTGCTCACTCGAATGCTTGGAGGTTGGCACACACTCTAGCTTCTCACACTTGTCCTATGTCTTCGCGTTTGAACTTTAGCAAGATCACCTCCAAAATAAGTGCATTTTGATCCACATTGGCCTATTTCCTTCATACTCGGCAGCACAGCCCTACCTACGTAAAAGTAATATAAAAACACACATATTAATGTAAAACTTGAGAAAAGTAATGCTCAACATAAGGAATGAACGCTTTGCATTCATATCGCACAATCACTTATCAAACTCCCCCACACTTAAGCTTTTGCTTGTCCTCAAGCAAAAATTAAACATTCTGTGCATCAATGAAGAAAATATTGAAAGTACTTGGCCTTAGGTTCACCAAAGTATACAAAGATAGCATTCTACAAGTAAGGAAAATTTCAACACTAAATACGAAAAATCAATGCTCTAGCTAAAAACTTGAATAAAAAAGGACAACAAACCCGAATTTCGTGTAAGTGTTTGAACTCACTCAAAACAACCCAAGTTATACTCCTCAAAGTTCTAAGTATAAGGGACTTATTTATCTCCAAAAGTGATAAAAATTTTAAACAATGGTAGTAGCTTTACACATCCTCTAAGGTAGCCCTTTCCAAAGCGGCCGCTAAGGTGGATTTCATACTTTCGAGGTGGTAGCTCTTTCTACCCGAGTGGTAGCTTTCACTCATCCTATGAGATAGCTCTTACTCTCATTAGGGCATAACTAGTATCTAACTTGTGAGAGTAGCTTCATACTTCATAGGTGGTAGCTCTTTCCACCCAACGAACACAAATAAACAATAAAACTATTTTGTTCCTTCTTTTTTTATTTTTATTTTTATTTTTTTTTGCAATATAGTAAAATAAGTAAACATAACTAGTCCCTTTAACATCAAACATGAGTTTCCAATAGAGTTCAAAGAGTGAGTAGTGCACTAAGTGTAAATCGGGCAAAAATTCCTAAAAATTCAAGCAAGAACTAGAGCATGAAAACATTCAATGTTAACAATTCTCCTAGACTTAAGAATACAAACATTGCAACTAAGGTGAACCGCCATTGGCTATGTGAGCATATAACAATCAAGAACAATAGAAAAGATGTGTGCACTATGAAAAACTCCCCCCCCCCCACACACACACACTTAAGTTGTACATTGTCCTCAATGTACTCATGCAAGCTCACTTAAAATATATCATTCAAAAATAGATGTGGGAGAAGCAATCAAAACAATACTCCCCTGACTCCTAGTGTTGAGTTTGATGAAGCAAATTCCATGGGAGTAGTGTTCCAACGGGTTGTGAAGCTCACACGGTCAAGTGCCAAAGCACCTTGACCGTGCCCATGACTAGTTTTCAATTTCCAGGAAGACAAGACCATTTGCATGCATACACGAAGGGGTTCAGTGAAGCTCAAGAAAAACAAAAATCACTCAAGTGTATAAAAGATGAAGCAATAAATACAACTCGATAATGCAAAATAACATAAACTGAGAAAGAAAATCCTTTCTGAGTGAACAAGTCTAAAAACAAGAAAATAAGAGAAAGTAAAATGCATGAAAGTAAAAGAAAGGTCAAGTGTTGGAGTCGTTCTCGGGCTCCGCTGCTGCTGCTGCTGAACTGGAAGCATATAGTGGGTCCTCCGGTGCTGGGGTCGAGGATGGAGGTGCTGCAGAAACTGAGGGGGCCTGAAGAGTCCTCGGCTACAGAACAAATGATGAGGCAATGTCTCGCTCTAGGATCTGCTGTAATATGTTGAAATGTGCCACGAACTCTGTGTACTGAGAAGCCTGCGTAGCCCTAATCTCGGCAACCTCAGCTCGGACCACTCCTATAGCATTCTTGAGCCTCTCAAAGCGATCATTGTGTCGAGATGGTGAAAACATACGCACTGGGTGTGGTTCCTCGGCCGCTGGAGGTGCCTCGGTCTTCATCGATGGAGGCTGAGGCTCGAGGGTGGGCTGACATGCTCCGGCGTCATCACCGTCATCCTCAGCTATCTCTGGGGCTGGTAGGACTAACGCAACAACCCATGTCCGAACCCTGCGGACCATGCCCATCAACCGCATCATCTCTAGACCCAGGGGAGCAGGTACACTCATCTTCTCGGCCCCACGAATGGGATCCAAGAGACCCATGCCCAGCACTAATCTCGTAATGTAAGGGCCTGAGAAGATCGCTCCCAGTCTAGCATCTTGTCACGATGTTAGATGTAATTAGCGGGGATGTGCCCTAAGTGGATCGATGCGCGCTCTACCATCGAGTATAAAGTACGGCCAACTCTTGACGGCTCAAGACACCGACGCTTGTCACCACGGCCATTCACCGACCTACTCATGATGGCGTGCAAATATCTGTAGGTATGTCGGGAAAGGCACGTGGCCTTGGACATCCCCGGCTCGTACTGACCTTGACAACATAGCACTCTGTAAGCTCTCTGCGGGGTCAAGGTTCCGGGGATAATCGATGAGCAGCTGTGCATACTCCTCTATAGTGTGAATGCCTCCTCGTATAGGCCAAGTAGATGCGGAAAAGTGCGTAATGCTCAAGCTATGGTGGCGTCAAATACTACGAGGCTGAATGGTGCCCAAAGCGCCGAAGCTCACATCTGTTTGTATCAAACTCGAACAAGGAGGGCACCTCTAGTGTAAACTCTCGGATTGCTGGCTCTCTAATAGACATTAATTGCCGCCAAGCGCCTTCTAAAACTAGATCCTCGATCTCATCGGCGAACTCATCACCTACTTTGAAGCTCCCGTGATATAGTAGCATCCGAGTCGAGTCTATCCGAAGCGGAGTCTCGACAATCGCTCATAATGGACCTAATGTTCGGGGAATCACAAATCGCATGCCCTCGGGGCTCGGATGATGACTCATGTGGCCTCTTATCGACTTGCTTCTTTGACCTAGGTGCCATGATGCGCCAAATTTAAACAAAAATTAGTCAAACAAGTTGATAAAAACAATAGTGCGAAATCCACGCGAGTACGTGTGGATTTCACGAAGCGTGAGAACAGCCTTTGCCGAGCATCAACAATCCAAAAATACAACTCAATAATCTCTCTAACTTTGTTCTAAACATAAATCATGAATTGACGAAGAAGATGATGAAAAAGGATTTACCGACGAGGAGGAGTAAGAAAATAAAGAGCCGGCCGGAAAAACTTAGCTATAATCCCACTAAACTGACGCTATGGACTCAAAGAGTAGTGTGAGAGCGTTTTCAAGTGAAAAGGAGTTGTGAGGAGGGAGAGAAATTATCCTCTTTTAAACATAACTGGCAACTTTTGGCGTTCTGTGCATCCACACGGGCGTGTGGAAATTCCCCACGCCCGTGCGCCTCACTTCAAAAGCTCCACCAGGGCGTATGCACGCCCCATGTCGCTCTCGGGAAAAAAACTCTCAGCGACTTAGAGCGATCTCCCACGGGTGTGCGGAAAAATATCCATGCCTGCGCCCGGACCCACGAGGCGAGGGCCTTGCGCCCACAGTGGCTTCCACTGGACATCAAGAAAAAAATATCAAGTCTTACTGCGCCCGTGATGAAATTCCCCCAGGCGTGGACATTCCATGCCCAACTCACGAGGCGCAGCCGCGCCCTGTGTTTTTCTCGAGATGGAGGGAGCAACCTGCGAGTTTCGCCGCGGCGTGCGGAAGTACCGCCCGTGTGTGGTTCACAAGGTCACCGCAGGCGAGCCACGCCCCTGTGTGTTCTCGGGAAAAATCGCCCAACTGCGCAGAAGACACTGCGCCCGTGCGGAAATTACCCACGGGTGTGCGCCAGTCATATGGTCATCCACAGGGGCGGCCGCACGCCCCTGTGACCTCTTTGGATGAGTTCACAGTACACATCCACGGGCGTGCAAAAATTCCACACGCCCGTGTGTTTTCTCTAGATGACTTAGAAAAACCTACAGGCTCTACAGAACTAGTCTGAACATGTCTACCCACTCAGACCCTGCCCTATTATGCAAAATTTACCCGATAAAAATACGAAATAGAACTCAAACGACCAAACTTCGCCAATTCGCAACAAAACACACAATGAATTCTTTTAAAACCCACAATAAAATCGCAGCACAAGCACTCAACAATTGAAACACCAACACTTAACATTTTATTCATGCAAACAAACTAAACTAAAAGGTATGAAAATAGTAAACACTTGGGTTGCCTCCCAAGAAGCGCTTGTTTAATGTCACTAAACTTGACGTATCTTTCTTACCTCACGGGGGTTCATGAATGAAGGTTGCCCTGTTACCCATAACTTGAAAGAATGATGAGCAAAGTCTCTTGAGGGTAGAGGGTGTACTATCAGGCTTCGGACCACCTAGCAATCGTTCGTCCAACTTCCTTGGCTCATGTACATCTCCAACAGTCTTAGGGCGTATTTGGTGGCGTCTCCTAGCCCTCTTCATTTTCTGGAGCACATTCTTCAAGATCCCCTGGGTAAATGTTTCCTCTCCATTCGAACCAAGCATCATTACTTCTTCATTGCTCTCCTCTTGGTCGAACAAACCTTCATATGGATCCGGGTTGAACATTTCTTGTATATATTAATCAACAATCTCATCAGTAGTGTCTAAAAAATACAAAGTGTCATCAAAATCGCGAGAATGCCGCATGGCCTCAGTAAGGCGGTAAGTGAGCTTATCGTCTCCGACTCTCAATATGAGCTCTCCGCCATCCATGTCAATCAATGCTTTGGAAGTCCGCAAGAATGGTCTCCCAAGTATCAAGGGTATATCTTCATCCCCATCGACATCTAGCACTACAAAGTCAACCAGAAAAATGTACTTGTCCACCTTGACAAGCACATCTTCAATGGTGCCTCTCGGATGTCGTACCGTTCGGTCCGGCAATTGTAAAGTCATCCGAGTAGCCCTAGGCTCACCCAAGCCTAGCTTTTGGAAGAAAGTATATGGCATGACGTTGATACTTGACCCTGAATCCACCAATGCCATTTCCTCACCTAAGTTGGCGATGTTACACGGAATAATGAGGCTTCCCGGGTCCTTCTTCTTGTTCGGCATGTTCCTTTGCAACACCGCCGAGCATGAAGCATCAAGCACCACTGAAGCACTCTCCTCCAATTTCCTCTTGTTGGTCAATAGGTCTTTCAGGAACTTCGCATACTTAGGTATTTGAGCCAAAGCCTCAACAAAAGGAATGTTGATGTGGAGTTGCTTGAACAAACTCAGGAACTTCTTATACTGTTCATCCCCATGGTCATTCTTCAATCTAGAGGGATAAGGGATTCTTGGCTTGAAAGGTTAGGGTGCCACCTCTTTCTCTTTGTTTTCTCCCTCCTCAACCTCTATAACCTCGGGTGTGAGTTCTTTCGGCATCTCACTCGGAAGCCTCCCTTCAACCTCATGACCACTTCTCAAAGTGATCGCCTTCACATGTTCTCTAGGGTTGGTTTCCGTGTTGCTTGGTAAACTTCCATGTGGCCTTCCGGAAAGAGATTTCGCAATTTGCCCCACTTGATTTTCAAGATTGTGCTAGGAGGCGGTGTGATTGCGAAGTGTAGCCTCGACTGATTCAAACCTTGTATTTGCCGATTGAACAAATATAGCCAAGTGCTTCTCCAAATCTGTCATTCGGGTTTCCAAGCCTGAAATTCTATTTTCCACTTGAGGGGCTTGTTGTTGTTGTTGGAACCCCGATGGCCCCATGATCTTTTGTGGTCCTTGATTACTCCATGAAAAGTTGGGGTGATTCTTCCATCCTGAATTGTAGGTGTTGCTGTATGGATTCCCTTGAGGTCTCATGCCATTACCTACAAAGTCAACATTCTCAACTGAAGAAATATCACCTATGACGATTGGGCAATCGGAGGGAGCATGTCCTTCGCCACAACCGGTGCAATTAGTCATGGCCGCAACTCTATTCGAAGCTATAAGATCTAGCTTCTTACTCAAACTCTCCACTTGGGCCGCCAATGAAGTTACTGCATCAATTTCATGGAGACCGGCCGCCTTTTTCTTCTCCCTAGCATTCCACTGTTAGCTATTTAACCCCATTTCTTCAATCAATTGACGTGCTTTGTCAGGGGTTTTGCTACCTAAGGTACCTCCTGCCACCGCATCCAAGAGTTGCCTTGTACTCGAGTTCAAACCATTGTAGAAGGTTTGAACAATCATCCACTCCGGGAATCCGTATTGAGGACACTTTCGCAGGAGTTCCTTGAACCTTTCCCATGTCTCAAATAGAGACTCCAATTCTAGCTGCATAAAGGATGAGATCTCATTCCTAAGGTTTGCTGATTTTCCAGGAGGGAAATAACGGGCTAGAAAAGCTTCTACCATCTCCTCCCATGTAGTGATTGATGCTCTAGGTAATGAGTGTAGCCACTGCTTCGCTTTCCCCTTTAAGAAAAATGGGAAGGCTCTCAATTTGATGGCATCATCCGTCACACCATTTACCTTTAGCAAGTCACACACCTCGAGGAAGCTCTCTATGTGATTATTTGGATCCTCATCGACCAAACCATTGAATTGTGCGGACTGCTGCAGCATATGGATGAATGCCGGCTTTAGCTAGAAGTTTTGAGCTGTAATTGGGGGACGCACAATACTCGATTGTGACCCCAACACTGAAGGTCTGGCATAATCGGATAGTGTTCGTTGGTGCTCATTTTGTTCTGCCATGTTTTCAGATCCTTCTACTTCTAAATCAGCTAGATTAGGCTGTTGGTGTACAGGTTCTTTCCCTTTGCTTCGAAGTGTACGTTCAAGCTCAGGGTCTCCTTCAATCAATATTGATGGATTCCCTTGGGTCATAACTTGGAGTTGTATGAAAAATAAAGAAAAAGAAAATCAGAACAATGATAGAATAAGAAGATATGAATTAGATTGTGTGGTGCAATAGCTAAGAAAACAAAGTGCAAAGTATCTCTAAACGCCTAGTTCCCCGGCAATGGCGCCAAAAAACTTGACAAGGTCCCCTTGCGTATATCCCGCAAGTGCACGGGTTTGTCGAAGTAATAATCCCGGGTGAGCGGGGTCGAATCCACAGTGAGTAGGGAGTAAACACACTTAATTCGATTCTTAGGTATGTGGAGTATCAACAATGATAAGTGTGGTAATGATTCAATTCTCATAAATTAAAAGCAACAAGTAAGAGAGCAAAAGTAAGGAGGAGGCAAGGCAATCGATAAAGATGGGGTACTCGGATGATGCTTCACCTAGGATAGTCACTTCAAGTGCAAGAACTCTATATTATGCTTCCTAATCAATACAATGGTGAGTCGTGGAAATCCTTACATACATAGTCCCAAATCTAATGTCAACTATGCCTAACTCTATACATATCGCAGAGGGGAAATCGAACAATCTCAACACCTCCCACTCGCATAGAGTTGCAATGAGCTCTAGGGATTCCAAGTGATAAATCTCTTCTTAGATTTAGACCTAACCCTTTGGTCCAGGTGGAAGGTCCCTAACCACAATTGAGCCCTAGATACTAAGATCACATCAACGCTTCACTCCGTTGCACGCGTAACTAAGCCCCAGCGGAGGTTCATCCCTTAGAACATTCACTCTATTATAGCCACAAAGAACTCAAGGAACAGAGGTAGAATCTATCATGCCGGAGGGGAAAGGGGACGCTCCTGTACCTCTCGACTCACCCTCTCAACCCTCTCTAACCTAGCTTTGTCTAACGCTCGTGGTGTGTCACTCACTCACAAGGTTACCAACAAGAACTCTCAACCCTAGTGTCACTCTAGGGGAAATGTTCATATAATAGAGCATTCAAGGTTGGAACTCACAATAAACATCAATTTATTGAAAGCATAATAAAGAAGTTCAATGAAGCGAATACATCCTAGGGTTCACAATCACCCAAGTACCCACTAGGGGTTTAGCTCTCCATGGAGCTAAATACAATCAAAGAAATAGAATGTAAAAGAAATGAATCCATAAAGAAACCCCCTCGATAATCGTGTCGATGGTCTTGTGGAAACTCCTCTACTCGTCGTCCAAGGGTTTCCTCGTCTGGTATAGGATACGCCTCGACGGAAGCTCTCCTACCAACCTTCTCCCTAAGGAATGATGATGTCGGAGCCGTAGAACCTCTCCAAAACCTTGACTAATACCCCTCGAAACCATAGCCGAAGCCCTCTCTCAAGTTGGGGAAAATATGGAGAAAAGAATACAAAAATCAGGGCTGAATCCGCTTTAAATAGGGCTGGAATCGGGAGACTATACGGGCGTGGATGCTCCACGCGCCTGTGCGGGATTTCCACACGGGCGTGGATAATTTCCACACGCCCATGTGAATTCTCTGTTTCTCTGGTTCCTTGGCCGGTTGTGAGCTGTGCTGCTAATGTATATGCTACATTGTTGCTATAGTGCTCTGCTACAGTATTCGACCTGAATAGCTTCCCAATTCCATATTTTCATCGGGGTAACGCAAACGGGCACACGTTCACGTCGTGGATCACTTGCTTCTTCAATGGTGTACACGTTGGTGGTGCTCTTGTTCTATGTGCATAAGTCGGAATGCTCGAATGTGACTGCCTTTGTGCCCCGCCAAATGGATGTGCCCACTCGAATACGAGGAGGTTGGCACATACTCTAGCATCTCACACCTGACCTATGTCTTCGCGTTTGAACCTTAGCAAGATTTCCTCCAAAATTGGTGCATTATGATCCACATTGGCCTATTTCCTTCATACTCACCCTCACAACCCTACCTGCATAAAAGTAACAAAAAAACACACATATTAGTGTAAAAACCCAAGAAAAGTAATGCTCAACATAAGGAATGAACACTTCGCATTCGTATCGCACAAGCACTTATCAATTTCTAATCTCCTATGCTTGATTGTATGAATACTCCCCTAGAGTGACACTAGGATTGAGAGTTCTTCTTTGTAACTTTTGTGATTGAGTGAAATAGCATGAGAGTTAAACAAAGCTAGATTGGAGAGGGTTGAGAGGGTGACTCGAGAGATAGCGGAGCGTCCCCTTTCCCCTCAGGTGTGATCTATCCTACCTTCACATTCCACGTGTTCTTTGCTGCTATAGTAGAGTGAACGGGCTAAGGGATGACCTTCCAGTGGGGCTTAGTTGCGAGTGCAACGGAGTGAAGCGTTGAAGTGATTTTAGCATCCAAGGCTTAATTGTGGTAAGGGATCTTTCACCTAGACCAAAGGGATAGGTCTATATATAGAAATAGGGTATATCATTTGGAATCCCTAGATCTCATTGGAATTCTATACGAGTGCGAGGTTTTGAGATTGTTAGATTTCTCCTCCGGGACATTTATAGAGTTAGGCATGGTTGACCTTAGATTTGGGACTATGTAATTAAGGATTTCCACGACTCACTATTGCATTAATTAGGAAGCATAATAGAGGTTTCTTGCACTTGAAACGATTGTCCTAAGCAGAACAATATCTGGGTACCCCATCTTTATTGATTGCCTTACCTTCTTCTTTACTTGTGCTCTCTTTCTTGTTGTTTTTACTCTTGAGAATTGAATCTTGTCACACATATCACTATTTATCTTCCATATTATTTAAGAAACAATTTAAGTGTCTTTATTCCCTACTCTCTGTGGATACGATACTCACTCATCTGGGATTATTACTTCGACACCCGTGCACTTGCAATGTACACGCATATACAGACGTGTTAGTGTGTAAACTCACACAAGTTAACCCAGCGTATACTACTCAAAGTTCTAAGCTTAAGGGACTTAATTATATACAAAACAAACTAATGAGACGGTAGTAGCTTCACACATCCTCTAAGGTAGCCCTTTCCGAAGCGGCCACTAAGGTGGCTTTCACACTTTCGATATGGTAGCTCTTTCTACCGGGGTAGTAGCTTTCACTCATCCCATGAGAAAGTTCTTTCTCTCATTAGGGCGTAACTAGTATCCAACTTATGAGAGTAGCTTCATACTTCATAGGTGTTAGCTCTTCCCACCGCAAACGCACAACCAAACTAAACCATTTTTTCTTTCTTTTTCCAATTTTTTTTTTAACTCAATTAATACAATTAAGAGCAACTAAACTAGTCTCTCAAACATCGAACTTGATTTCTAGAGCATGAGACCATTCAATGTTAAAAATTCTCCTAACTTAAGAATACAACCATTGCAACTAAGATGAACCGCCATTGGCTACGTGAGCAAGTAATTTTAGTCAAAACTTGTGTACTGTACTTGTCTAATGTGAACTCCCCCCACACTTAAGATATACATTGCCCTCAATGTACGCATACAAGCACAATAAAAAATATAACATTCAAGATCATATGTGAACATGGCCAATTGAAACAATACTCCCCTGAACTCTTAATGCTACATTTGATGGAGCTATTTTCCTTGAGAGTTGAGTTCTAATGGGTGGTGGAGCACACACGGCCATGTGAAAATCGCATTGATCGTGTCTGTGACTAGTCCTCAATTTCCATACTCAGAAGACCATCTGCACATATACATAAGGGGGATTCAATAAAGCTCAACAAAAACAAAATAAAAACTCGAGTATATAAAGATAAAGCAATAAAATACAACTTCAGACAACAAAAATAAAAGATAAACTCAGAAAGAGGATCCTTTCTAAGTAGTAGAAGTCCAAAATAAAATATGGAAAAGAAAATATGAAAACATGAAGAACGAAAAGAAAGACGAATCAAGTGTTGGTGTCCTCCGTGGTCTCTGCTGTTGCTGGTGAAAAAGGTGGATCAATTGTTGCTGGTACTGGTGATAGTGCTACTTGGGATGCCTGAGGAGTCCTCAGTCGCATAACAAATGGTGAGGTCGCATCTCACTCGAGAAACTGCTATAATATGTCAAGACGCGCCTTCACCTCAGTGTGGTTCACGACCTGTGTGCTTGGAACCTTAGCCAAAGGTACCTGTAATATCTGTACAGCGCTCTCGAGCCTATCAAATTGATCATGAGCTTGAATCAGAGAGAATATCTGAAATGGTGTGGGCTCCTGCACTGTAGGGGGTGCCTCTGTCTGATCCTGCTCTGGCTCTGGCTTAAACGGAGGCTAAGAACTCTCTTCTGCATCACCCTCAGCCTCAAGTGGCACTGGTGGGGGCATGTTCATCACATACACCGTATCTCTGTATTGTCTGATCATGCCCATGAGTCACATAGTCTCCAATGTCTTCTCGGCAACTCTAATAGTGTCCAGTAGACCCATCTTGATGATGAGTCTAGTAATGTAAAGGCCGGAGAAGAGGACACTGATCTTGGCATACTGTCCCTGATGCCGTAAATACTCTACAAGGATATGTCCTAGATGAAGTGACACACTCTAAACCATCGAGTAGAAGTACAACAGCTCCTGTAGGCTCAGAATGCCGGTGCTGTCACCACGGCCATTAACCGTCTTGCTCAGAATGTCATGAATGTAGCGATATGCAGGTCACAAAAGACACGTGGACTTGGACATCCCGGGCTCATACTGTCCCTGTCCACACAGCGCTCTTTATGTGTGTGACGGCGTTAAACTACCGGGGTAATCTGTAGGAAGCTATGATGGTGTCCAAAAATTGCGTGACACGCTCATGCTTTGATGGTGTCCGAAAATTGCGTGACGCTTATACTCCTCTGTGGTAGTGAAGTCCTCACCGTATAACCCGAGTCTGATCGAAAACATTGTGATACTCATGTTGTGATGGTGTCCAAATGCTCTGAACTATATGAATCAATACTGTTAAAAATCCTGTAAGACTAGTCAAACTCGAAGGATGCTAAGACCTCCAGCTAAAATACGGATAGCTAGCTCGTGAATAGACAGTAATCTCCTCAAGATACCCACTAACAATAGCTCATCGACCTTGTCGGCCATATCATCTGTGAGATGAACCTCTCTAACTGCACTAAAGTCCAGGAATCGAGTCTGTTCGAACTTGAGCTTTGATAGTCGCTTAAACCAAGCACGGTACTCGGGTATCACAAACTCCATTTGTTCTGGCTCAGGTGAGGGTTTGCATGGACGCTTGCCGGCTTGCTTCTTATTCCTGGGGGTCATAGCTGCAAGTATTGAAAAGAAATCGATCAAATTCATTCAAAATAACAACACTGCTGAAATCCACATGGCTGTGTGGAAATTCCACACACCCATGTTGATCCACGAGGCGTGAACGCCGCATGGCCACAATGCAATACACTCATAAATACAACATGAATTCATTCTAAAATTCTCCTAAAGCATGCATCCAACATTTAAACATCAAACCGAAGAGCATTCACCATATTTAATCAAATAAAATCAAGTATGGCGAGCATAAGAGAGAATAAGGGTTTACTAACAAGATGAAGATGTAAACTTTGACATCGGCCGGAAAACTTGAGTAAAATCTCTCTAAATCGACGGCGCAAAGTCGGGAGAGTGCAAGGATGCATTTTCAAAGTGTTTGGGAGTGTGAAAATAAAAAGGCAAACAAGATTTTTAAAGAGAAATCACGGCCTTTTGAATTTTGTACACCCACATGTGCATATGTAAATTACCCACAACCGTGTGACTCCATAGGAGAACCTCACAAAGGCAGACACACGTCCCTATGTGCTCTCAGGATGGCATTCTTTAGTTATAAACGTAACCACTTGGGCATGTGAAAATTCCCCACGCCCTTGTGCCCGACCCACAGGGGCACCCACATGTCACTGTGGCTCCTCTGTCCACACAAGAATTTCTCTAAGTGTTTCACATGCTCGTGTGGAAATTCCACACAGGCGTGGATCTTCATAAAGGCCACTCACAGGGGCACTCACATGCCCTTGTGTCTTCTCAGGATGGAAGAGAACTCTCTGCACGAAATCACATGGGGGGTAATATTACCCACGCAAGTGTGTAGTTCACAAGGTCAGACACAGGGATTAATTCTCGAGATTGAGCTCTAAACTTCTACAGAAAAACACGTGGGCATGTGGAAATTCCACACCAGCATGTGACCGTCACAAGGTCATTTACATGGGTAGACACACACCCCTGTGTCCTCTCAGGATGAGATCTCAATGAAAACACATGCCTGTGTGGAATTTCCACATAGCCGTGTGTCTTCTCAGGATAACTTAGAAAAATTTACAAACTTTGCAAAAAATTTTTTTGAACATCTACATCTATTCAGAGCTTGCCTATATTATATGAAAGTAACCAGAGAATCATGAAAAATATGCTCAAAGGACCTCATCACACACAATTAAGCACTTTATAATACCAATAATCCACAAGAAAATCACAACAATAGCTTGTAAAAGATCAAGACCCCAACACTTAAGCTCTTATTCATGCAAACACTAACTAAAAATTAGAAAAATAGTAAAGACTTGGGTTGCCTCCCAAGAAGTGCTTCTTTAACGTCACTTAGCTTGACTTACCTGACCTTACCTCATGGGGGCTCATAGATGAAGGTTTTCCTCTTACCTATAACCTAAAAGCATGATGAACATAGTCTTTTGAAGGTACAGAGGGAGTTATCAAGTTTGTTACGATGCAAGGGTTCATCACCCTTACTTTGTTCTTGCACATTCCCATTAGCCTTGGGGAGTTTCTTGTGACGTCTCCTTGCACGCTTCATCTTTCAGATCATCTTCTTCATGATCCCCGGGGTAGGTTGCACCTTGTCCTCTAGACCAAGCATTAAAACTTCTTCGTTGTCACTACTTGATCTAGCACCCCTTCATATGGGTCCAGATTCATCATTTCCTACACATATTCATTAATTAGTTCATCGGTAGTGTTAAGAAAGTTAAGAGTGTCAACCAAGTTTAGAGAATGTCTCATGGCTTCGGTGAGGCGGTATGTGAGCTTGTCATCCCCTACTCGTAAAGTCAATTCCTGGCCATCCATGTCGATAAGAGCTTTGGAAGTGCGCAAGAAGGGCCTTCCAAGTATCAAAGTAACATTGACATCTTCGTCAACATCCAATACTGTGAAGTGTAAAGGAAATATGTACTTATCAACCTTCACAAATATGTCTTCGATGATGCCCCTCGAATGTATAACCATTCAGTCTGCCAATTGTAATGTTATCCGTGTGGGCCTAGGCCCTCCCAAGCCTAGTTTTCAGAAGAATGAATAAGGCATGACGTTGATGCTAGTCCCTGCGTCCCCCAATGCCTTTTCTTTACCCATGTTACCAATGTTACACGGAATGATGAAGCTTCTGTGTTCCTTCTTCTTGTTCGGCATATTCTTTTACAACACCGCCGAACATGAAGTATCTAAATCATAGATCCACTTTCCTCCAACTTCCTCTTGTTGGTCAAGAGGTCCTTGAGAAACTTTGCATATTGAGGCATTTCAGACAATGCCTCCACAAATGGGATGTTGATGTGCATCTGCTTGAATAGACCTAGAAACTTCTTGTATTGTTCATCATTTTGGCCTTTCTTTAATATTGAAGTATAAGGGATTCTTGACTTGTAAAGTGGGGGTACCACCTCTTTTCCTTTTGTTCTCTCCTCAACCTCCATGACCTCGGATGCTTCAATATTTGTCGTCTCGCTTGGAAGCCTACCCTTAATGATTTAATAACCTTGAGTAGGTCACAGCTACATGTATAAACCAAGAAAGAACTACAGATCTCTCCATTGGGTAGTTCTTGTCATGAAGAACAATGAACTAAATCATAAATCAACTAAAGCATTGCAATTAAGTAAAAATCATCCAAAATACATGATGAACACCCCCAAAGTTCACTATCACCCAGTGGCCTAGAGGGTCTAATGTACCATTGATGAGTGTGATCCGCAAGTGCACAGAGTCGTCAAGTAATACCTCTCGTGCGAGCACGAGAGGGTCGTATTCCCTGGGCCCAAGGATCTACCTTTACTTCCTCTTCGCTTATTGTCTAGCCGACAGATTCGAAAGGTTTCTCTAATCTATTAATTTAAATAAGAAAACTACAAGTGGAGACTAAAATACGGAGAGGGGTATAAAAATCGAGGGAAAGGAACGGTCACGGATGCGGATTCCCTAGGGGCTACTAAAGTGCACGGGATGCTAAGAATGTCATGCAATTGAAGGTTTGGACCTAGAGATTTCCTAGAATAGGTCAACCCGATGGTCACGACCATTGACCCCTAATCCGGTATAAGTATTGACACGAAATTTCTTCCGATCAAATCCTCATACGATTGCATTAACAAGTGGGGAAATCCCTAATTAGAGCCGGAACACAACTTGGTCTAGCCCTAATGGTGGAGGGTGCAGAATACCCGATGGTCACGGCGTATTCGTACATGAATCCCTTCAAACTTGGTGTGTCTAGTACAAGGGCGATGGTCACGCTACCATGTACAACCCTAGCGGTTGGTTTTACGGAGTTCTCATGTAAGCAACACATCAAATGCACCAAGAATGAATCTCAAAAACACAACAATTGCAATAAACAAACTTAAATCATCCAAATACACAGTTCACCCCTAAAGGTTCACGGCATCCGGTAACCTTGGGGTCTACTCGTCCATACAAACAAATCCAAGCAACAAATCCATGCAAACAACTACAAATGGCATAATAAAAACTCACTCAAACAATGGAAGAAGGAAGACAAGCCAAGCTAGGTGGAAAGGCTTCCACGGACGCCCCAATGGGGGCGGCTTCCCTCGTCGTCTACAAACTCCCAAAGAAGAGATCGGTGAAGATCTAGCCAAATCCGAGCTTCTCCCTTAGATTTTCCTTCTCCAAAACATGTAATCTTGCCTCTCAAACACTGGTGAAAATCGGCTTGAAGAACTCTCCCAAAAACTCCTCTCCTTGCCCTAGAAGAAATCAGCTTCTTATATACCCCGTCAGTCCATGCGGGCTCCATGCGGGCACATGGAGCCCGTGAAGCTCACAGCCAAATGCCCAAAAACCCTGCAGGTGCTACAGTACCGAGACTTGAGAATTCCCAGCAAACCTCACGGGCATCCATGCGGGCGCATGGAGCCCGTGAAACTCCCAGCCAAATGCTCGCAGCAAGAACAATGACCTGCTACAGTGCCAGTACAGTCCCGGGACCCCAAAAATGCCGTTTTTAATGTCGAATTCATCCGATTTGCATTTTTGAGCATTGTTTGACTCATTTAAGACCTGCAACACCGAAATAACCAATTTAGACATAAAACGGGCATCAATTCGTTAACATATTCACAAAAGATACAAGATTAATACATATAAAATACATACATTTAGGCGTTTATCACCGAGCGGCGGACCGGCTCGTCGCCGTTCCGCATCCGGCCGGGCCGCATCGCCGGCCCCCATCCGCTTCCCTCCCGGCAATTTCAAGCACTCTTTGACTCTCTTTTCAAAGTCCTTTTCATCTTTCCCTCGCGGTACTTGTTCGCTATCGGTCTCTCGCCCGTATTCAGCCTTGGACGGAATTTACCGCCCGATTGGGGCTGCATTCCCAAACAACCCGACTCGCCGACAGTGCCTCGTGGATGATAAGTGTCTAAATGTAGGTGTTTTCATATATTTATCATATTCACTTTGCATGTATTTTGTGAGGTTTGATGCCCGTTTTATGCTTAATCGTCTTCTATTTGCTTTGTAGGGCATAAGGAAGCCATGGAGAACAAGAAGATATCATTTGGGCAAAAAGAGAAGAAAACAGGAATTTCATACTACCCAGTATGGGGGCCGTATGCACTGTAGCAGCGGATTGTTTTGGAGTGTCTGCCCAGATTTCCATACTATCCAGTATGGGGGCCATATGCACCCTGTATGGATCGCGAATCTAGGGTTTTTGGGTGCCATACGACCCGCATACGACCCCCATACGACCCGTATGCCTCGGGGGGGTATAAATACCAACTTTAGGGCAGAAAAGTGGGACTTTTTGGAAGGCTTTTTCTGGGCCGACTTTGAGAGAGCACTTGGGAGGTTTTGGGCAACCTTGGGAAGAAGAAGAAGGGCAAGGAAGCTAGAAGATCATTCAAGCCCAAGGTCCAAGGATCTCAAGGCAAGAAGGCAACATCATTGAAGGGGAGATCTACAACGATTTGAAGGAAGGAGACCCGCGGCTAGAGGAAGCGTCATTCGGCATTCCTTTGGTGGGGGAAGCGTTATTCAGCATATATTCTACCTCCTCCTCCACCATTTTCATCTAGGGAGTGTCATTTATGCTTTTCTTGTGTGTTTTACTTGATTTTATTGTTTGTTGTGGGATGATGACACACTAGACCCCCAAGGCCACCGGGTGTTGGTGAACCTTTGGGGGTTTTATCATGTATGTTGGATGATAACTTGTTAATTCCATGCTTGGGTAATTTTGAGATCTAATATATTGTTTTCATGCTAAGTGCTACACTAAGGAGAAATCCGTAGCTCTTTTATGATTGATGCATGTAGATGTGACTTGCTCGCATGTATTAGGTCATGAATGGATTAGAAGGGGATACTTGTATCATCACGCCCAGAAATCGGGTGTTTGGTAGCCCTCCATGTAGGTTTAATCCGAAGAAGAGTAGGTTTATTCCTAAGTGAGATATCCTTATACTTAATGCAATCGTAGGAATGTGGGTTTGGGAGAAATTCCTATCTATGTTCGTATGGGATTAGGGGTTCAATCGCCGAGAAATTAGGGGTTGTTATATTCTTGGAATCTCATGGTCCATTTTACCCTTGCATCTTTTAGATCATCATCCATGTTGCATGATAACCCCTCAAGTGGGATCCACATCCATAGGCCTTTGCATTTCATCGATTATCTTGCTTGCTTATTGCTTGTTCTCTCTAATTTGTTCATAATATTGTTTTTAATCTTGTTTTAGTTTTAATTGCACCTATTAGAGTAAAACCCATCACTTGAGATCTTAGGCTAGATAATAGCTCGAGAAGGAGTAATAGGAGATCCTTAGCCCCGTGGAATACGATCCTCGTATCTTCACACGAGGTATTACTTGGCGATCCCGTACACTTGCACTTACGGGGAATTACTCGGCCATTCTCGAAAAGAAGCTCCCACAAAAGTTGAAAGATCCGGGAAGCTTCATTATCCCGTGCTTGCTTGAAGGTGGAATCCGAGAAAATGCTATAGCGGATTCGGGGCTAGCATAAATGTCATGCCATACACCATGTATTTGAAACTTGGTTTGGATGAGTTGAGGCCCACGAGGATGACCTTACAATTGGCGGATCGATCAACAAGAAAGCCTCGTGATTGTTGAAGATGTAATTGTCCGAGTGGACAAATTTGTTTTTTTCCCGTGGATTTCGGCCATCATGGACTTAGATGAAGACGTGGAGATACCACTCGATTCTTGGTCAGGCTATTCCTCAAAGACCTCGGTGCCTTGATTGACTTAAAAAGGAGGAAAAGTTAACATTAAGAGTCGGAGATGAGGAGGTGGTGTACGCTTTGCCGGTCGCCATGAAACATTCTTTAGATCATGATGGCACACTTTACTTTGTTGATGAAACTGATAGATTGATTTCTAATTGTGTGCGTGGAGGTGCTCTCTATAAATCCCTTGGATGAATACTTGGGAGAGTTGTAGAATGAAGAACAAGGAGAGCCTCACCAACACCCTCAAATTCATAATTTGAAGCAACTAAAAAGAGAGGGTGCCCCTGCACTAATGCTAAGGAAAAAAAGAAAAAAAGAGTCATTTGTCAAGAAGATGTGGAGGGAGATTCATGGGAGAAAGAAGAAAGGTAACAAACCCTCATCACCCTACTCTCATGGAGGAAAGGTAAATTTTTTTCATCCCTCTCTACTCATGAACAATTTGAGGTCTTTTCAATGTTATCACTGAATTTGCCGGGACGAAATAATGCTACAAAAGGAAACCGGGGTGGCATCAAACTCTTTGAACCCCCATGAGGTAAGGGAATGAGGTACGCCAGGCTCGTGACGTTAAAACAAGTGCTTCTTGGGAGGCAAACCCAAGCTGCTCGGTGGTCTTTTGCTTGCATTTTTTTCAGTATTTTAGTTCTTCGCTCATTTCAATTCTCGTATTTCTTAGACTTGTTTGATTTTTTTGAATAAGTTCATGCTCACACACTTGGCACAATGCTCTATCGCTTTTAATTGTGGTATATTTGTGCAACTTCTTGAGAAACTCATGTTTAGGTGTTAATTCATGCACTAGATCGTCGCTTTTATTCAATTCACTCATTTTTTTGGAGGAGTCTTTGAGCTTGCTATATCATTTTTTTTCATCATTTGTGGCAGGTTTTCAAAGTTTTTATTGGTTTTAATGGGTATACAACCCTTATCGAGTCAGATGGTGGCCGCCCCGAGACTGACACTGTAGGCTCTCGGGTCATCACGCACGGCCCCCCATACGGCCCCTATACGGGGCCATCTATTATGGGATGCCCTCTCGGCCGAGAGGGCCATTTGGCCCATACGGCCCCCATACTGGGCCGTATGGGGTCGGGTCCTCCCCATTTAATCCCTCTCTCTCTCCTTCTTCCATTCTCTTCTTTTCTCTCTTTCTCCACCGATTTTCTCTCTTCTTTCTCACTCATTTCTTGGCCAAATCTCCTCATTTTTCCTCCTAAATCTTTTCCTCATCCATTTGAGACGTCGATCTCATAGTTTTCCTTGAGTTTAACGCTAGTTTTCTCAAGATTTCGTCGGTATGCTTTTTCAATGCCCTAGTTTTATCTTTTTCATTTCTTGGGCATTCTTGGAGCTTTTATGTGGAATTTCTTTAGCATTTTGCTTGGTTTGGATGGTGTGATTGTTATGGATGAAGTATCCCTTGAATTTATGTACAAAAGTTTTCGATTTTTATGTTTTTGGGGAGGTTCTGTCGAAATGAACAGTATCCATACGGCCCCCATACGGCCGTATGGACACTATCCTTCATATTTTTCATTGTTTCTTCATCTCTTACACTATCTTTTGAATCATATTGGATTCCTCTATGCTTGATTTGGGTTTTCATGGTTTGTAGGAATTTTGGGGATGAAGAAATTGGCAAGCAACCATGGAGTGATATTTACACCACACGGGGTGACCACATGGAACAAGATGTCATTTTGTGATGAGAGAATTAATTCTAAGGACAAGAATGAGCATGGACAATTTATTTTATTGTTTAGATTTTGTTTTCTAGTTTTTATGTTCCCTTTGGATTTTGTTTTAGTTTTTGCATGATTACTCCCCATCTATCCTTTGTAAGTTTTTGTGGAATGATGATGTCCCCTTTTTGCCTCGCATGGCATTAAGGGAATTTGGTGAGCTTTCCTGGTTTTAATGGAGGTCGGACGGGACATGTATTGCTCACCACACATTTTCTCACGTCCTACCTCACGATGAGCACAAGTTCAACCGGGGAGTTCATTTTCACCCTCCTTTATTATTTGTATTGCTTCATCATGCATGTTTTTTCATGATTAGTGTACATTGAGGGCAATGTACAACACTAAGTGTGGGGATGGGTGCATTTCATGTATTAGGACCATTGTTACATGCTAGTGTTACTTATGATGGTTTTGTTCATTCTTGTAAGATTCTTTTAGCTTGGACTAATGATTGATGTGAGTTATTTGTTTCTATGCTTTTATTGAACCTCGCTTTTAGGACTAGTATTGTCATGTGCACTGAATATTTTGTCGATGCCCTGGGAATAGCCAATGTGACTACTCTAACTCTCTTGTATGCGTAACACACTACTTTTGAGTACTTAGTCTTAGAAAAACTAAGTTCTATCCTTCAAATGGGACTCTTAAGAACTTTTAAGTCTTGTTGAGCTAATCCTAGTTTTATGGCATATAGTGTACTCTAAAGATGTGATCTAGGGTGAATGTAAAAAGTCTATGTCAAGATTCCTCCGCCATCGAAGCATGAATGCGCCTATGTAGACCGTAATCGAGTAGTTAGGGTGGCTCTTGTGCCTAACCAAAGATGTGCATCCTCCAGAAAGATTTCAAAATGATGTTGATGCAGTCTACGTTAGTCAGACTCGGGGAAAAAAAAAAGAAATAAATGATGAAATGAAAATAAAACCTAGTGATCTTTTTGAGTACCTACCAAAGGTTTTGAAATGAAAGTGGATTTAGTTTCAAGCTATAGATTTAGAAGGATCTTACTTGGCCATTGAAGTAGCACTTAGTAGTTTAAGACTTGGTATTCATTGTAAGTGGAGTGATTAGCATCTAGAGTCTGTATCGATTGAAGTCCTTAGGCTAGACCGCATCGAGGGCAAATGAGACATAAGATTCACTTACACTGCACGTACATATAAGTGGTGAAACAGGATATTTTTTTATTATGCTTATTGACTTTTGACTCAACATCTATGTATCATTGTCCATTGCTATTGGAATCTTATATTTACTTAAGCTTTTGAGGTAATGCATTTAGCCACTTCTCGCCTCTTTGTTTTTTTCATGAGTTGTTTGCTTGGGGACAAGCAACGCTAAGTGTGGGGATATTTGATAAGTGTCTAAATGTAGGTGTTTTCACATATTTATCGTATTCACTTTGGCATGTATTTTGTGAGGTTTGATGCCCGCTTTTATGCTTAATCGCCTTCTATTTGCTTTGTAGGGCATAAGGAAGCCATGGAGAATAAGAAGATATCATTTGGGCAAAAAAAGAGAAGAAAAATAGAATTTCATACTACCCAAAGATGGGGGCCGTATGCACTCGTAAAGCAAAGGGATTGTTTTTGGAGTGTTCTGCCCTAGATTTCCATATCTATCCAAAGATGGGGGGCCATATGCACCCCGTATGGATCGTGAATCTAGGGTTTTTGGGTGCCATACAACCCCCATACGACCCCCATATGACCCGTATGCCTCGGGGGGGGGGTATAAATACCAACTTTAGGGCAGAAAAGTGGGACTTTTTGGAAGGCTTTTTCTGGGCCGACTTTGAGAGAGCACTTGGGAGGTTTTGGGCGACCTTGGGAAGGAGAAGAAGGGCAAGGAAGCTAGAAGATCATTCAAGCCCAAGGTCCAAGGCTCTCAAGGCAAGAAGGCAACATCATTGAAGAGGAGATCTACAACGATTTGAAGGAAGGAGACCCGCGGCTAGAGGAAGCGTCATTCGGCATTCCTTTGGTGGGGGAAGCATCATTCGGCATATATTCTACCTCCTCCTCCACCATTTCATCTAGGGAGTGTCATTTATGCTTTTCTTGTGTGTTTTACTTGATTTTATTGTTTGTTGTGGGATGATGACACACTAGACCCCCAAGGCCACCGGGTGTTGGTGAACCTTTGGGGGTTTTATCATGTATGTTGGATGATAACTTGTTAATTCCATGCTTGGGTAATTTTGAGATCTAATCTATTGTTTTCATGCTAAGTGCTACACTAAGGAGAAATCCGTAGCTCTTTTATGATTGATGCATGTAGATGTGACTTGCTCGCATGTATTAGGTCATGAATGGATTAGAAGGGGATACTTGTATCATCACGCCGAGAAATCGGGTGTTTGGTAGCCCTCCATGTAGGTTTAATCCGAAGAAGAGTAGGTTTATTCCTAAGTGAGATATCCTTATACTTAATGCAATCGTAGGAATGTGGGTTTGGGAGAAATTCCTATCTATGTTCGTATGGGATTAGGGTTCAATCGCCGAGAAATTGGGGTTGTTCTATTCTTGGAATCTCATGGTCCATTTTACCCTTTGCATCTTTTAGATCATCATCCATGTTGCATGATAACCCCTCAAGGGGATCCACATCCATAGGCCTTTGCATTTCATCGATTATCTTGCTTGCTTATTGCTTGTTCTCTCTAATTTGTTCATAATATTGTTTTAATCTTGTTTTAGTTTTAATTGCACTCTATTAGAGTAAAAACCCATCACTTGAGATCTTAGGCTAGATAATAGCTCGAGAAGGAGTAATAGGAGATCCTTAGCCCCTGGAATACGATCCTCGTGTCTTCACACGAGGTATTACTTGGCGATCCCGCACACTTGCGGGTAAGCAATCGAGCAGCGGCAGGGTCCGGCATGACGGGGCTCTCACCCTCTCCCAGCACCCCTTTCCAGTGGGACTTGGGCCCTCGGGTCCGTCGCCGAGGACACTTCGCAGACTACACTCGGGTGGCGCCACCGCCTCGATTCTCAAGCCGGGCTCTTCCCGGGTTCGCTCACCGTTACTAGGGGAATCCTCGTAAGTTTCTTTTCCTCCGCTTATTGATATGCTTAAACTCAGCGGGTGGCCCCGCTTGACCTGGGGTCACGGTGCGAGGGCCTGTAGAAGGGGGGGTCATCCCCCCCTCCGCGGTGGCCATTGTCATCCGTTGGCAGCGCAGGGTGCCCCCCACCCCGCACGGAGGGGGTGCGACGACCTCAGGATCTCGGCCGCAGGTCGGGTCCAACGCCGCCGCGCCACGCCCTGGCTCCGGTGGAAGGGCGACCGCTGGGTCTCGACCCGCCGCGGCGGGAGGCCGGGTCCCCGCGTCCCTACCGCGCGCGCGCGCGCCGGAGTGACTCATTCGCGTGATGCCCAGCGCGTGATCTCGGCCGGGTGGCCTTTGGGGCGCAACTTGCGCTCAAAGACTCGATGGTTCACCGGGATTCCGCACTCACACCAAGTATCGCGATTTCGCCACGCTCTTCATCGATGCGAGAGCCGAGATATCCGCTGCCGAGAGTCGTGTGACCTGAGTCAGTCGCTTTCTTTCCTCCGCCGGCGCGTGGCGCCCGGGCGGGTGCCGCCGCCCGCTCGCCGGGTCGGGACGCCCCTGCCGCCTCGCGCAGTTGTGGGGTCATCCTCCCGCGCCCACCCGCCCATGCCGCCGAGGCGGCGCCGGCGGCGAGGGGGCGCGGGAGTCCGGCGCGGCACGCCGGCGGGCGGGCGGGGTGACGCCGGCGCTGCTGCGCTGCGCGCCCCACGCCCTCCCGCCCGCCGCGCCCCATGCCTTCCGCGCGTGTTCTCGGTCTTCGCGTGTTTGCGCTGGGTCTCGACTAATGATCCTTCCGCAGTTCACCCTACGGAAACCTTGTTACGACTTCTCCTTCCTCTAAATGATAAGGTTCAGCTGGACTTCTCGCGACGTCGCGGAGGCAAGACCGCCCCGCCGCCACGATCCGAACACTTCACCGGACCATTCAATCGGTAGGAGTGACGGGTGGTGTGTACAAAGGGCAGTGGACATAGTCAACGCGAGTCGATGACTCGCGCTACTAGGAATTCCTCGTTAAAGACCAACAATTGCAATGATCTATCCCCATCATGATGAAATTTTTACAAGATTACCCGGCCCATCGCCAAGGCTATAGACTCGCTGAATACATCGCTGTAGCGCTGCGGCCCGTAACATCTAAGGACATCATAGACCAGTTATTACCCTCAAACTTCCATGGCCTAAACGCCACAGCCCCTCTAAGAAGTCGGCGCTGGAGGGATTCCTCCGCGATAGCTAGTTAGCAGGTGCTGAGGTCTCGCTCATATCGGAATTAACCGCATAAATCGCCTCCACCAACTAAGAACGACCATGCACCACCACCCATAGAATCAAGAAAGAGCTCTCAGTCCGTCAATCCTTGCTATGTCCGGACCTGTAAGTTTCCTCGTGTTGAGTCAAATTAGCCGCAGGCTCCACTCCCGGTGGTGCCCTTCCGTCATTCCTTTAAGTTTCGAGCTTTCCGACCATACTCCCCGGAACCCAAAGACTTTGATTTCTCATAAAGGTGCCGACTGGAGTCCTAAAAAGCACATCCGCCGATCCCTCGGTCGGCATCGCTTATGGTTGAGACTAGGGACGGTATCGATCGTCTTTCGATCCCCAACTTTCGATTCTTGATCAATGAAAAACATCCTTGGCAAATGCTTTCGTAGTGGTTCTGCTCTTTCATAAATCCAAGAATTTCACCTCCTAACTATGAAATACGAATGCCCCCGATCGTCTCCTCTTAATCATTACTCCCGATCCCGAAGGCCAACACAATAGGACCAGAATCCTATGATGTTATCCCATGCTAATGTATCCAGAGCGTGGGCATGCTTTGAGCACTCTAATTTCTTCATAGTAATGGCGCCGGAGGCATGACCCGACCAGTTAAGGCCAGGAGCGCATCGGCGGAGGGACGGGATGGCCGGTGCACACCGGGAGACGGACCGACCGCCCGCCCAAGGTCTGACTACAAGCTTTTTAACTGCAACAACTTAAATATACGCTATTGAGCTCGGAATTACCAGGTACCGGCACCAGACTTGCCCTCCAATGGATCCTCGTTAAGGGATTTAGATTGTACTTTGATTCCACCACGTACTCGACAGGGCCCGGTATTGTTATTTATTGTCACTACCTCCCCGCGTGTCGATTGGGTAATTTGCGCTCGCCGCTCTCTTTCTTGGATGTGGTAGCCGTTTCTCAGCCCTCTCCGAATCGAACCCCAATTCTCCATCACCCGTCACCACCATGGTAGGCCCCTATCCTACCATCGAAAGTTGATAGGGGCGTAAATTTGAATGATGCGTCGCCGGACGAGGGCCGCGGCGATCCGTCGAGTTATCATGAATCATCAGAACGGCGGGGCGAGCCCGCGTCGGCCTTTTATCTAATAAATGCATCCCTTCCGGAAGTCGGGGTTTGTTGCACATATTAGCTCTAGAATTCGAGTAGCAGGTACCATCAAACAAACTATAACTAATTTAATGAGCCATTCGCAGCTTTCACGCCTCAATTAGTTCATACTTGCACATGCATGGCTTAATCTTTGAGACAAGCATATGACTACTGGCAGGATCAACCAGGTAGCACCGTCACGGGTGACGGCGGCAGCGAGCGCCTCACGCCCCGCCATTCGCGACCGCACGCCGCGCACCAGCGCTCGACCGCTGTGGTGCGGGTGTGCCGCTCGAAAGATCGCCATCGAGCCGACGCGACGGCAGCCTCTTTCGCTTCGAATCCCCGGGAGGGATGGGACGCTGCAAGGGAGACGCCGATGTAGATCGGGACTGGGAGGACGCCGCCCACCCCCGCCGACCGATCAACACCGGACATCGGTCACGAGCGCCCGCCGCCCCGCCACGGTCGTAGTGGCGCGCACCCGCTGAGTTCCAACGGGAGTGGAACCCATGGCGGGCGGGCGCCGGGAACAATGCCTCACGATGGGCGCGGACAAATTTCACCGCCTCGAGGTGATCGGCACGGGTATCGACCGGGTTACTTGCCCGCCGACGGCGGTATCGGTAACAGTACAGGCTCACCGGTGGGTGGGGCGTGGACGGGGACCGACGTGACGCCTCCCCGCGGTCGGACGCAAAGACGCAAGGCCGGGCCCGCTGTGTGAAAGCTGCCTCGATACCCCACGCCACGGGTTACTCGACGCCGCCGCCACACCGCCTTGCCGTTAGCCGGCCGCGCGTCACCCTGTGGGAGGGTGGCGATGAGAGTTGGCGACGCCGACGCACCGAGGCGCAGCGGCGTTCGCCGAAAGCACCATCACATGAGGAGCGCGACGCTTGCGCCGCGCGTGGCACACGCATTTCAGGACGGACAGTCGCACTTGCGCTTAGCGAACGGAGCCATTGCAGAGCCCTGCAAATTAATGGGCTGTGACGATCCGCTGAAAAGTTTTGCGGTACGCAAGCGGGCG
>NC_052481.1:7181464-7211421 GCF_009730915.1 Dioscorea cayenensis subsp. rotundata | reverse complement strand
CCAATAGATCATGTGTTTGTTACTACCAATAACCTAATATTCTTGAATCATAATCTGGTTTAGGACATATTTCTGGGGTAGTATTGTATTGCCAACATCACCCTTAAACACCTCCAGACAAACATATCATTTTCCCAAACACATCTTTCCCAAATCACTTTTCTAACCATGAAAATCCCCAAATAAATTAACATTCCCCAAAAAAATTTAAAAATAATAATAATAATAATGATACACCGAAGGCATGCGAGGCACTAAGAAGATCTAACCATAAAGAAAAAAGGAACACACACAAATAAATATAATTAAATCCCCATCCCAAATAATAATAATAATAATAATAATAATAATAATAATAATAATAATAATAATAATAATAATAATAATAAATAATAATAAAAATAAAATAAAATAAAATCCACAGAACATGATCCATCTAGGCACTAATAAAAGAACACACACACTCACGCAAAGCACCGTCGCGGGGGTCCAACCCTTCCTTGATCATCATCTCCAGTTTCCATCATGGTAGAACTTCAGAACCAATATGTAAGTTACTCTGCCTGCCTTTTTATAGAGAAGTTGGGATTTGGGGGGTGGTAAATGAATGGTGGAGATTAATAAGTAATAACGTTGAGATTATCATTACATTACAAATACAAAGGACTAAAAGATATTTTATTCTTCCTACTGATCCTTCCATGCCATCTCAACCTTTCCCTCAAAGCAAAAACAAACGCACGCCCTTCTTTCCATTTCCATCTCCCCTTCCTTTCCCTTCTCCTTCACCTCACCTCACCTCTCCTCTCTTTGATATCTACTAATTCATTAATTAAGTGATCACATTGAGATGATCATTAAAAACACAATCAATAAACCAATAATACAACTAGAAAAATCAAATGTTAATACTCAATTCTAAAGAACAGCAATTGTTTGTTTTCAGTTAATACAAACAATTGTTTATTGATTTCAAAGCTCTACAACACACATTGTATTAAGTGACTCCAACTTTTTGTATTTCATCATGCATCCACTTATTTAATTAACAACTTTATTTATAGTACATATCCTTGCTTTTGTATCTATAACTATTATCTTCATAATAACATATTTTGAACAGTTAATTCAATTTTAAAATAGGTATAGTTATTGGACGATGCAGGAGCAAAGCAAACAAGAGTTGATGCAGGAGCAGAGCAAATAAGACCATATGTTAAGCACTTGGATATTGAAGAATTTTCAGAGGAGCACCCAATCTTCGGTGACATTGTTCGTGAAACTGTAGCAACTGTGTTGTCCAAAAGATGCATATAAATTATGGTTGGGAAGCTAATGAAGTCTAGTTTCCATCCCAAACAAAGTTTATATTAATTGGAGGTTCCTGGAAGGAGTTATGGCTGCTACACTGATGACCTATGAAGTTGATTGGTTTCTAGAAACTCATTTACTTTCTATTCTGTAGCTTCTCTTTAGTCTTAATTATCTCTTAAGTGTGTGTTAGTTTAATACCTTTGTTTATCTTTAAGTTTTCCTATTCTTGGAGGGTTGTTCCAAGAGCTATATACTTGAATTGTGTGCCAAAAGAAGGACTGCTAATATTTTGCTGGAGAGTTGGAGGCTGTGCCCCATTTTTTCTTGGTTTTTCTCTCTGAGCTTGTGCAGGACATTGAGAAGAACTCTCTCAACTCCATATCTCTTTGGGTAGATCCGGAGAGTGGTGAGTTGCTAGATCCTATATCTGTTCATGGACATCGATCAGTGGTGGATTACATCTTTTTTGTTGCATTATTTCCGCTTCATGGGATATATGATGGCTTGAAAAAAAGTCCATCCCATCCATCCCAAAAAATAAACAAAAGGCAAAATAATTGTCACCCTCAAACACGGCTCGCCCGACCAAGCGCGTGGAACCATATAAGGCTGCAAGGGCTCAGAACCTGTTTCAGAGAAGATAACTTATAACAAACCAATTGAGGAGAAAAAAATGTTATAGGAAAACAAGACAGTCTTACGAATACATGATCTAAAGTAAAAATGTAGGTTTTCACAAATTTCAAGAAAATGACAACCCTGGTGGATCCATTCTAGCACTGGCTAAACATCACTAGTCTTAAGCACAACAACCTTAAAGTCCAGAACAAGAAAAGATAGAAGAAGAGAGGCTGAATAACTAGGTTACTCAGTGAGTAGTGTGAAAACAAGTAGAAAAACTCAAAAATACCAGCAACACCAAATGTGGTTATTTCAACATTGCCAAAACATAAAAATTATCCAACTAGAAAATTTAGATCTGTGCTTGAAGCATATCAAATTTTTAGAATAATACAAATCTCCAAAAATTATAATTTAAACAAAATGCGTATAATAATCTAATGAAAGAATACTTCCATGCCAAAACCAAAAATTTAAAAACCCGAAAATATGATCTCGAAATACAACTTCAATATTAAACGAAAAGTTTATATCCTTGTAGGTAATCAAAAATCAAAAAGAATAAAGCGTAGTAACATATTTTCAGTATATGTCTCCAAATTCACTAAAGATACCAAGGGTCATTTGTTTACTCTTGGTGACCTGAGCCAGAATAACAAAGGTCATTTATTTACCCTAGGTGACCCAAGGGTGAATATTAGATGGCTATTGATTATTCCGTCGAACGGACAAGGTTTGAAACCGCAGTCTCATTTTTCCAATATTTTTTGTCAACAAGGTCGAGGGTTAACCCGACCCATCGATAGGGTTGCATATCACTCATTTGGAGATCAAAAACATTTAGATACAAAATATTTGTAGAGGGCAATTTCAGAAATTTTTAAATTTCAGAAGTTCACATATACTCAAAAATACTAATAAATTCCAAGGTTTCACTTTAGGGACAAATAACTAAATAAACAGAATAAACTACATAAAAGGTAAGCAACTGATAAGATAAATCATTCAAACAAAATATCATAGTCGAAATATAGAGTATTCGCAAATTTTTCCCAAATACTCACACAAACAGAAATACATAAATACAGAATTTCAGATTTAGACCTTAGTGAATAAAAGTAGACAAATTTTTAAGATAACAAATAAATAACAAAAACAATAATCTGGATAAGGAATAAATACAATACTGAATGTATGATCAATGATAGTATAAAAGTAGGTTCAAGGGACATTATGGCCACATTAAGCAAACAAAAAGACCATTCCATAACAAAATAAGCCTATAAAGGCCTATAAAGGCTGGAACATTAAGGTCCTTCCATCAAACTTCAATCACAATAAGTAGCTCATAATTAACCTCAATGCCAAGGCCATAAACACCAACAAACAAGTAAATTGGCCAGGTGTGCTACAGTAATATCTACAGTAGCGTTGCCCATTAATTCCTCACATACATACATATATCATCAATCATGTCTCTCTTTTATTTCCATACACTAGCATGCTCAAAAATTTCATATTGAGAGTATTATATTGGAAAAGGCTATAATTACATATCTAATCCGTACTCGTGGTTTTCCCCATCAATTCAATTTTATCAACAATGCATCTTATCATAATTGTCCATTTAAAACTAATTATCAATTCAAAGACATAAACCTAGTTTTCCCCCTCCATAATCAAATTTCATTTGCCAACATGCTCAAACACTTGTAATTTGCATCCATATATAAACATGCACACACTCTTCACAAATCTAAGACTATTTTTCATTTCAAAAGTAGATGTAGGGAAAATAATGTCTTCTTTCACCAATGTACCAATCTATATTAACAATTTCATACACACCTCATATAAGCATATATACCCATGCCATTAACATTAATGTACAAAAATCTCACACATAGCATTATCACCAACAATCCATAAACTCATATCATCATATTCTAACAATCAATTTGTCATTGCTTACATATTGTCCTTAAAAGCATTATATCAAACACTTTGCATGCATTAACCAAATTCCATCTTATGAATTCCACATAAGTCAAGAATATGACCAATTTACATACATCATTCATCCAGCATTATTCCTCAACCCAAATCAACCATTCATCATATCTTGTGCAAAAGGTTCACATACCTCTCTTTTCATCAAAAATGATAAACCTCCATCCCAAAGGTCTTTAATTTTCCTCATCAATAGCATGCCACAATTATCAAGTTGACTATGCAAAACAAAATGAGTTGGCAAATAAGATAATAATGAGTCAACATATATATACAAGCCTTGAACATCACTGTAATCATGAAATAAATTCTTGAAAATCTTTCATTTAAACATATTATGATATTCAATCAAAAGCTAACCAAAATTTCAATATAATCAACCACATCAAAACAACACCAAATCAAGCAAATACATGATGAAAAAGTCAAAATAGATCAAAAGGAAATTTGGTTAGCCCACTCACCTTTCTTCCTCATATCCTTCTCACTTCAATGGATCTAGAAAAAAAAAATGAGATAGAGACCAACCTAGGGTTATGATTAACAAAATAAGCAAAGAGATAATTTAAACCTATGGGAATTTAAAGGATTTATTTACCTTTAATCATTCAAAAGCTGGGAGACGATGAATGGAGGAGAAGCTAGGGTTCTCAGCTCAACGATGGAGGTGAAATCGAAAGGAAAATATGAGATTTTAAACAAGTTCTCGGCCTGCTACAGTATCAAGTAAGTGCTATAGTGTTGCTAGAGAATGCTACAGTAACATGCATAAAAAAAACTTGGTTATAACAATAATTCTTCCTCATACAACCAATCACAGTATAAGTGCTATAGTGTTGCCAGCAAAAACCAAGGTTGTCTATCAGAGGATACAAAGGTGATGCATGCATCAGAGACCATCAGCTTCTTCTTTAAAACCAGCAACGTAAACACTAGTAGTTTCAGCAACAGCAACAACAACACCAGCAGCAGCAACACGTGTACCACGTGCTTCCCTCCCCCCTGTGCAAGCTTCTTCTTCTTTATCCTCGGCTGTCATCCAAGATCCCAGCCCATCCTTTCTCTTCCCCCACATCCATAACCCTTCTCACCATTTCACCGACTATGCCAAGGTTCTTAGTGGATCCTATGGGCCTTACATGTTTTTATTTTTCTTTTTATTTTATTTAATTGTGCGTGCATGGTAGTTATGGAATTTTATTTATTTATCTTTATATTTTATATAGGTTTCAAAACCCTAGCAGTCGCCTTTTCATTTCTCTCATTATAGATCTTCGTTTGGGTTAAGAAGAGGGAGAGATCTAGTTTGTTTTTCCTCTTCTCCTCATTTTCTTTTGTTTTGGTGTATAGTGCCGGCAGCGAGGACAGGGATAGGTCTCTTCGTCAAGGGTTTTGTGTCACTTAAGTTGTGAGGTAAGCGTACCCTTCATCAGATCTTTTCTGAGTGTAGAATTGTCTCTATTCTCATTGAGATATTGATAATTAATTTCCTATTTTTCTTTAGAAAAGGCTAGCATTTGAGTAGATCCTTGCTATTCCATGCTTTGTGTTATAAGCCTCTTTGCATGCAAATTTTGATGTTCTGTGGTGGTAATTTCTGTTTATTGACCATCCTTACCTGGAATCCCGTGTATGTGAGATCCGTGTGTTAAATCTGTGACCATGTTCATCTCATCAGCTCCATTGATATATATATATATATATAAGGGGTTGTTTTGGCATGATCACTATAGCTTAGGTTTTATTCTAGAAAGCATAATGTGTTAATTCTAATTTCTGCCTCGATATAAGTGTTATTAATGTTTTGTTTAGCATGCGATAGCCTACCATATTTCATACTTTTAAAATTTTTATGCATTGTTGATTTTGATTGTAGAGTGTCACACTTAAGGATATTTTATTCTTTTCTTTGCCTAATCTTTAAGCAAAGGGTTTTGTTATTATTATAGGAGCATGTTTATGGTCATGTTTATAGCTCAAATGTACGGCTTAGTTTTGTCAAAATCAGTGTTAACCCTATGTCTCTGTGAGGTGGTTGTCTTATTCATTTTAAGTATTTTCAAATTTACATCCTAGAGTGATAAGTTAGTTTGGTCTAGATTCTAATGTTTGTAGGTATCATGTTAATTCTGTGGGGTTTGATCTTAGCATGCACACCTATGGGTTCCAATGAAGAAATTTGGCTTGTCATAGGATTTTGGGGATTTTGAGTGATCGACAGGCAAGTAAACCACATATAAATACACATATATGCATATGCATTTCAACTCTTGAAAAATGACCAATTTTATTTAATTTACTTATTTATCTTGTTAATGATATTTCTTTAATCATTGAGAAAATTTTTAGTTAATATTTATAAACTTTCTCATTGTTTGTTTTTTATTAGTTATTTAATTATTAGTTTTAAAATTCTGGTTTATTCAATAGATATTTAAATTGAATATTTAAATGGTTATTTAATAGTTGTTAATTTTGGGTTGAATACTGTCGAATATGCGCTTCAGTGAAAAGCTTTTATTTTACTTTTATTAAACTTTAGTTAATTATGTTGACCTTTGTGGGCTTTGATGAAAAATTCATTTATTTAATTTTTATCAGAATTCTAGTTACCGTATTTCCCTCTAATATACAAACTAATGAATTATTTTCATATATTTGTTAAATATTAATTGTTGGTTGCTAAATGTGTTATTGTTGATATAATTGCAATTATTTTGTTAGAAAATAGGATCACTGAATTTCAATATTATTGCATTGACGATAATTTTAGACTTACATATTTTTGCTATAGAAAATCGTAGTCCCCAATTAACTGTGCAATAACCTTGTCATTGGGGGTTAACCACTGACTGTGTTAACATGTACTTCTGACATAGAAACCATAGTTTTGCACCATTCCGTTGGTGAAGAATAACGGCTTCTGATATTCCGTCTTGGGTCACTGAGGGTAAACATATGAGCTCTGAAATCTTACTCTGGTCACTAACTTTAAATAAACGAATTCTGATGTTTTGTTTTGGTATTATTTGTTTGGGGATTTATATGCTTGTTACTTTGGTAAATTAAATTTGTTTTGAATTATTTCTGGTTTCTGGGTTTTTTTTATATTATTTCATTATGTTACACTTTGTATTTTTTTGGAAATTATTGAACTATTTTGTGATCCTAATAATTTTAGTGGTTGTTTACTGGGCTCCCAAGCTCATTAAGTTGTTCTCATTCCCTTTCAGATCTGGAGTAAGATTGAGTGATCGAAGGCTTAGCGAGGTCTTTTAGCAATTCGCTGTCTAGTGGTTGTTGAGTTAATAAACTCTCTTTTGTTGTAGACTGTACTTTTCTTGTTTTATTTAACAATTATGTCAAACAGTGTTATGTGTTTTTTTTATATTTCGAACATTATAGTTTCATGTGCTTTTGCAATTTATTGTCCTTGTCAGATATTGTTCTTTCTAGTATGACACAGGTTTGAGGCCTTACATGCCTACTTGGTTATGGCCTTGTAAGTATGCGGCCGTTTGTCAATGCTTGGGGTTTGGGGCGTGACAAATCCATATTCCTAGATCCCGCTCGCTAACTTCTCTGAGAAACTTGTGACATCTGTCATGCCGGTGATTCATGTTCAGGTTCCGTTCAGGGTAATTTGGTGGGGTTGCAAGATGTGACTGACTGTGGAAGATGTTGGATGACTCCTCGATGGGGAAAAAACTGTAGTGGAAGAGGACCAAGCTTGTCTCCATTCTTGATGAGGTTTTTTTTACTTAGTCTATTCAATTCATGATCAAATTTAGAATTATGCTTTGGTTATTGAAGTGTTTCTTAGCAAAGTTTGAAAAGTTTTCTGTTTTTCTTTTCTCAAACATTCAGAGATTATAAAGGTTTCATCTTGAACATGTATGCATCCTTATATGTTTCTGTACCGTTTGAAACTATCAATACACTTTTAAACATTGTCAGAAACGTCAGTCTATGTACTAATATGGCATATTAATAAATTGCCCGTTTGACACCACCTGGTTCTACTTTCTAGTGCATCTTTAGATTGTCTTTATAATGCCCACCCTTTTCCATGTTGAGGTATTTTGTAATTGCTGCTCCATCAAAATTATATTTGCAATAGAATAACTTCTTCAAGCATATGCATGTATTTCTTGCATTAGTGCATATATGTTCTGCTGTTCTACTTTATTTTTTTATTATTTTTTATTTTTTGAACTTTTTGCATATATGTTCTGCTGTTCTACTTTATTTGCTAGACCTGATCTTTTTCACATTAATAAATTTCAGAATACCAGTTTGACAAGGTTTGTGGCATGATAATTATATTTAATTTTATTTATGATGCACTAGATGAGCTGGCAGATATAGCTGGATGCTTCTTTTGATTATTCGTTTGTTCTTCTAATTATATTCCACTCTTTATCCATCTACTTGATGAAATCTTGACTATTTGTCAATGTAAAATGTTTTCGTCCCTTATCTTGCCTTTTTTTCACTACTTATTGCCTTTGACATCTTGTAGGTCTGTAGGATGTACACACATTATTATCAACAAGCACACGCAGTTATCCAGGCTTTTCAATCGATTACTGGCTTGATTAGTGCTGCTCCATATTTATCAATGGCTCTCCACACAATGTCAAAGCAATTCAAGTGGATGGCATTTTTGATATTTGGTCAATTACGTGATTTGACAAATAAAGCATTTGGAAACGAAGTCATCAGTCAAGAGGTAGTTCCAAGCTTCAGAATGACAAACTTCATGTTGTTTCTGTGGACCAAGAGCAGCAAACAATGTTGCTTTTAAACAGCAACCTGTATGTAGGCCTCAACGAGGACTTCCTGAGAGATCAGTTGTGGTGCTTAAGAAATGGCTATTCGAACATTTTTTACATCAGTGAGTTGTTTGCTTAATGTGATATTGCACTTAAATGTTTGTGTCTGTAGTGATTGCAATTGAACTAACCCCTTTAGTCCCACATCGGCTATGAGATGGACCCATTGTGTGCATATAAGTGGGGGGCAACCTTCCCTACTAGGCCGGTCTTTTGGGGTCCGCTCTCCCCTCCACTTGTGTGCATTACATTAGTGCTTACGTTGAGAGTCGATTTGGGGCCCGACTCGTTAGGTTTGGTCGGGTGCGTTGGCTATAGAGGGTTCTGACCAGGGAGGGTTCTGACTAGGCTAGCTGGCTGCGTGCTGGGGTCTGAGTGAAGTGCCCTGAGTGAAGTACTGTTGGTCAGGCGCCCAGATTAACCGGACTGACGAGGGCGTCAGTGTCTTGATCGGTGGGGTAATGTAACTTTAGTCCCACATCGGCTATGAGATGGACCCATTGTGTGCATATAAGTGAGGGGCAACCTTCCCTACTAGACCGGTCTTTTGGGGTCCGCTCTCCCCTCCACTTGTGTGCATTACAGTGTCTTAACTACATAAGCATGTGCAGTGAAGAGTGCTCTTACTCTGAATATCTTGGATGATATATGGACTTTATTTCAAGTACAATAGCATTGTTTGCTTTGTTTTTTATGTGTCTTCATTAATGATCTCATATGTTTTTAATTTTTTTTAAGGTATCCTACTGACATTGATAAGCGGATGTTGGCTAAACAAACAGGCCCATCTAGAAACCAAGTACATGCATAATTTTCATGCTAGTCTTTATATTGTAGTTATGTTTGCCTATCATCATGGTGCTAAACTTTGCAACTTAGCTATTTTTTTGGTTTTCTTTTGCTAATTGTGGAGTGCCTTGCCTATATAATAATGAATGAATCTGGTTTCTCATTTTTTCAATAATAATAACAATAATAATAATAATAATTCTGGTGTTTTTTTAGTAGATATCTTCAATATATAGAATATTTTTATTTTTTTAAATAAAACTGTAGATTTCTTTTTAATGGCAGCTATTACAATGTTACATGTTCATTTAGCCCCATGTTTAGAGATAAGATTTGCTGCTGAAATTGAATGTGTAATTCAAACTTTCAAATAACATAATAAAGAACATCTATGAATGGGTACTCATGCTACATCATTAAAGACTACTGTAATTAAAAGTTCACGACAACACTGAAATATCATTAGGGAAAAGAATAAATCAGTGGTAAGGAATTTTTCCTTGTCATCGTCCTAGCTTTCAATATACTTTTTTGAACTCTATTTCGTTTTTAACCTTTATCAAGAAAAAGAAAAAAAATGTGGGCACCATCTGCATAATATTTTGTAATGCACAATCATTTTCTTTATGATGTTGCCTGTTTCTAATGTGACTCTCTTTGCTGTTGGATTACATGATTCTTTATCTTGTAAATGCAATACTCGTAACTGATACCTTAAGGTAAATATTATATGGCAACATTGTCCAATAATTACAAGTCTAGTTGATGGCATGTACCACTTGTTGAGTCATGCCTTTTCAGTGAGTCACACCTTCCGGTAGATGGGTGGATGGCAAAAACCAGAGCTTGACCGAATATCTCCATGATGACAATGCCCTGCATGCATTACTTCAACTAATCAAAATAATTAGTAATTCTCTCTGGCTTGATGTAACACCAGATGGTGGTTGAACAATAGCAACCAAACCAACCATAATAAACTATCATGACATGGAGAAAACAACATATCAAGCCAGTTTAAGTAGCTTTTCAAGGAAGACAAAATGGCCGTCAAAATTGAGAGAATACAACTTGTGAAAATCATAAATGCTTTCATTATATATATATATATATATTTATTTAAAAAATAGATAAATCACTAATTTATTAATGAACAGATGTTCTCATTATATTCAAGATGTTGTCAATGTACATAGATCATGGGTGCAGAGAAATGAGAAAATGCTGAGCTAAATAAACAGCAATATACTTGAAGTGCAGCTGCGCCCTGAATCCTAAATGATGCTGCAGATTAGCAATATCAGCATATCATGTCAGCGCCTGAGGTAACAGGTTGTTTGTGTCTTTACCATTCAACGATACCTGCACCAAATAACATAATCACAGGCTTTCTTCTTTATCTTCAATTTAGAGATCACTTGGAGAAAACAAAAACATGAGCATCATGGTAAACTTCTAATTACAGCACCAGGAATACAGAATACAACAAGGCCTAGAAAAGTTGTTTCTTTACTCTAAGCAAAATAAAAGGAATGTACAGTTGGAGCAACAAAATATAAAGAGGCAATTCAAGAAATTTAAGAAGCAGAACACTTAATGGTAAAAAGTCCAAAAGGACACTAGCTAAAATGAGCAGCTGATTACTTGGTGCCAACTGAGTTTGTAAACAAACACTAAACAACAATTACAGATAACACTTACGAGAATATTCCTAGAATCTATATGTTTTGAATTAGCGAAAATCATTCTCCAGCATTGTCAGGCTAAGTATTGTCTAACAAACGTACTCCTCTAGCATCTAGGCGTAAATTATAAAAGACAACTCATAGTGCTTTGAAAGAAAAATTTAATAAGCGGTGGCATAAAAACTTTATTTCGGTGTAAAATTAGAAAAGGTCATTGATAGTGCCTCGATATATGGAGGAACATAAAAAGGTTCCCTTCCCTTGCAAAGAGCTTAGAAAGTGGTAATTACCAAGATAATGTCCTCATGGGTCCCAAATGACTAGCGAGCTTCATCAAGGCACTCCAAAAGATAATCTCTCATATTTCCTGCAGGCATCACACAATAATGGAGTAAAGGTTTTGGTATATTAAATACGATGACTAATAGATACAAACACAAACCCAATGTGGCGTGGACTAAGGCACAAGGTCCATCAGTACAGTAATATACAAGGGCTAAGCAAACCAAATTAAATCACATATTAGATTCTCAAAGGATGAACCCAATTTTATTAATAATTGGCTGTGGTACTGTAGTGGATAGTCCTAAGAAAAGTTGTTCATTTGCAAGAGGCAAGGGGGTTCAAATAGATTAGTAAATCAGATCAAAATGTGCATATAGAATAGTAGGCATTGAGATATACACACACCGAAAGTCAAAATGATATCATGGAGGACTAACACCAGGAGCAAGACAGTTTTCTAAAATGACAAAAAGCTGAAATACACCATATTTTAATAGGCAGGAGTAAAAACAGGTTTATAGATGCCAGGTATAGCAAGAGAATAAGACAATAGCCTTCGCTAGTCCTTGTCACAATAATTTGTGCAACAGATCAAATCTAGATTGTGAGCCGCACCCCTTAAATTAGATCCCAGCTGTCAATGCAAGCTTTTTCAATCAGAGCCATTGATTTATAAGATTTTAAAACCCTTGCTCTTATCCTTACGGTTACCAAATATCACGATATGATTGTAGCTCCACCGCCATGACCTCTTTAAAAAAAAACCCTAGCCCTCTTTTCCTTTACTTCATGGTGGTGCCGGCGGCAAGGACGAGTGGATCTTCTTATCGAGAGTTGTTTTGCTTATTTCAAGGTTGGATCTTTGAGCTTGTTGCATAATTAATGATTATTATTGTTGCCGGTTGGCTCTAGATTTATTTCTTTCTGAAACCCTAAAATTTTTTCCTATTTGTGATTCACCTTTAAACTTTAGATTTAGCCCTTGAGTTTCTATGATTTGTTCCCAATTTGTAGTTTGAAGGAGTTTTGTTTCACTTTTGATGTGTGCACCTAAGCATACTCTTAGGATCTTGATCATGATATTTTTATGGATTAAATCATGTCTCAAGGATGAGATCTTGCAGGATATGTTTGATGTAATGTAAAGTATAGTTGATTGAGATACAATCTTTCACCTTGTGAAAGGAATTGTTAACTGTTTTAGTTTGATAGGTTTCAGATTTTCGTTTTTAACTATAGCAGAAATCCCTCTCCGATTTTAGGGATTTTAGAGGAAGAATTTGGAGGAGAGTAAAATATAAAAGTTGTAGATTTTGATGTTATCTAAATACTTGCAAAATTTCAGATTTTAGGCATCTATAGTCCGTGAGATATAGCCTTATTAATATAATTGTCTCGGATGATATTTCTGTACAAAACTTGAAGAATCATGACCAATTTTGATGATCAGGTAGATTGAATTAGATAAGGTGAAAAATAATAAAGTCATTTGATTTTGATTTGTCTGACTTTCAGTAAAATTTCATTACTTTTGGAGTTGTAGCTTGAGAGATGTGCATATTTTAAAAGTATATGTCTGAATTATAAGTTTGCAGAAATAGTTGGAGATTCAATTGAATGTTATAAATTGATTAGTACTCTAAATTATGTGAATTTCGGATATGTCATAGTGTTAGATGTCTTTTATTCCCAGAATTTTGAAATTTGTGATTTGGAAAACTGTAAGTGAAGTTATAAGGGTTTTAGTACTCACTGATCATGTTTTAATTATTGGTATGACTTTTAGAGTGGGTAATTGCTATTATACCCTCACAGTATTCAATATTAGAGAGTGTAGAATAATAGCTTGAACTTTTTGCATTTGTGCCCTTTTGAAAATCTTTTTAATATACTATTGTTTGTTATCCTCGATTTTGCTATTGAAAACTAATAGGATCTCTTCCCAACTATAGGACATGCCAAGAGTGTAAGGTTTTGGAGTATTTTTGAGCGTTAATCAGGTAAGTATCCCACATATAAATCCTATTATATGTATATACCTGAAAAATTATAGTTTTCTAATATTTTGAAATTTTTAAGAAAGATATTTATTATTTTAATTTATATTTTCAATTATTTATTTATTTATTATTATTTTCAAAATTACTTTCAATTATTTGAAAGTTCAAGTTAGTGATATTTTATTTTGGACTACAATTATTAGAAAGGTTTGAACATTAGATCATTTAATTTCTAAAGTTTTAGACAGCTTATCTTAATATGTATTATTTAAATTCTGAATTGCAGATATTTTAGTTAATTTTTGATTAATTAATGTTAATATTGTTTTAAAATTATTTGTTCATGTTTGAATTAAAATAACAGGTTTATTTTGCTATGATAAAATGGATCATGCGACTGCTAAAAATTTTGTTTGGCAAATTACTCGTATTTTGCCCAATCTGGATTTTGATTGTTTATTGTTTTGTGAACATAAAGTATTTTGACATAGAAATTAGTCCCCAATTAACTTTGCAATAACCCTGTCACTGGGGGTTAAACACTGACCGTGTCGACACGTATTTTGTTCTAGAAACTATAGTTTCCCACTGCTTTTCGTCGGTGAAGAATAACGGACTCTGATAATTTTGGCTCGGGGTCACCGAGGGTAAAAATATGACTTTTCTTAAATTTTGTCTCCGGTCACCGAGGGTAAACATATGAATTTTGTGATTTTGTTTTGGCAATAGTTGCTTGGGGGACCTATATGTTCAGTTTTGACATCTGTGTTTACTTAAAATAATTCTGATTTCCGAATTTCTCATTTTGATAATTTATGATTTTATGTAAATGATCCCAATATTTTTAGTTGGTGCTTACTGGGCTTTCAAGCTCATAATTTGTTGCTTAATATCTTTTCAGATCAAAAGCAGAGTTGAGTGGCGGATAGCTTAGCGGGGATCGTTAGGCAATCGTCAAGTATTAGCATGTAATAAGCCCCGTTTTTTTGTGGGCCTATGTTTTATTTGAATAAGTTTATTTTGTTTTTGCAATCCACTGAGTTTGATTCTTTGTTCGGTTTTGGATCAGGTTTTGAGACCTTGTATGCCTACTTGGTTTCAGCCTTGTAGGTGTACGGCCGTTTGTCAGCGTCCCGGGTCCATAAAACTGGGTTCAGGGCGTGACACAAATTCTACTCAAATTTTAAATAAAGGAACCATCAAAGAGTACCTTGGTCTGGCAAGATCTCTTATTTCATATTAATTAGTTTGCGAATTGTAGCCACATATTACAATATAGTGCCTTAAAAACGGAAAAGAAATTTGAAAGAATCAATAACTCGTGAAATATTATTATTAAGAATAGCTAGATTCAACAAATAAATTTTGCACCATATGTCCATTTCCAGAGCAAAAAATGATTTTCGCAAAACTCAGCCTAAATTAAGAGTTGCACGAAAGGACTAAGGTTATTTTAGACAACATGTTCCAAATGAACCGATGCAAGCCTGCCTTGGCAACAAGAACTTACTATGTTGTTGTATTGAAGCATTGCAAATTAGAGGCTGCTTAATAGACAGAGATTACAAAAATAAAATGATTACAAAAATTAAATAATGTATGGCAGAATTTTGAGGAATATACACATATTTTTTTTTATTTCTACATTGTCTGTTTATTGAGCATTCATAACTCTAGAAAAATGGCTCATTCTTTTAATATCAGAAGCAATCTTTAATTTCCAAGTCTTCTATTGAAGCAGAGAAACAAAAAGATGCAATAGATTTGCATGTGTGGTAATTCATATTAGCCACAGCAATTGTTCTTGAGAAAATGCTTTCCAACAATGTCTTCCATAATTTCACTTGTAATATTAGTAGAGTAGAGCAGATAATTTACGGCTGACTAGAACCACTTAAAGTTATCTTTTTGATGTGTTGAGAACCAGAATAGAATACCAAGACTTCAAGAGAAGAGGTTCAATGGATGTCAAAGGCGTCAATAAATATGAAGTTAACATATCAACACACATGTGAGTTTATGTTTTCCTGAGCGGCTGAGCTTATGTTTTCATCAAAGTTTTTTCTAAATTAATATTTTAAGCAAGAGACCAATACCAATAGATTAAGATGTCATTGATCAATTTGTTTTTTTAATTATTTTTAAAAACTTATTTTATCACAATTTTTATAAAAAACTTCTTTCCTCACATGTAACGAGGTTTTTAAAAAATAATTTTTCCCTTTTAATAAATAGGTTTTATAAAACACAAATATGTCAAAAAAAAAAAGTGCAAAGATACTTGTTGTTTAAAAACAATTAAAATTTTATTTTTAAAAAAATCAATAGTTTCTTTTAAAAAATGATGAGCTAAAAACAAGTCCAGAAGCTTTAGAAGAAGGTTTTTTTTAGGTTTTTGGGCCTAGCATTTGACAAAATCGATCTAAGGCCACATTGGTGCATATAGCCATGGGCCATTGTGGTAAATATTCGAAAAATCATTTTTTTAGTTAGTATTATTTCGTTATCAACTTTGTGATCCGGCCATTTGAATTGAATTGCCTTTCAAATTTTTATATATAATTTTCATATTATATTTAAAATTTGAGAAAAGTATAAAAAAAAACTTGTACAAAATATAATTTTCAAGGTAAAGTATTAACTTCATATTTGTACATGTGATTGGTCTTTTTCTAAATGGGATATGTTTGTCGCATATTTATTAAAAAAATTATTGACAAAGAACATGTAGGATTTCGAATTCTCATAGATAGAAATGAATGCACCAATTACTTTATAATACAAGTATTCATAATTTTTATATAATTATATTATTTTTTAAAATATTAACAAATACTAAAAAAGAAAAAAAATTAATTGAAATCACAAAATACCAATGGTATCATCTTAAATCTCAACGACCCGTCGCTCAGATCCAATGGTATCCAATCTAAGTACTTTTCCAAAAATTTGGGAGAAGTGAGCTAAGGTGGGGAAGTAGGCGAAATGGCACTTTCTGAAGTGGTAGAAGTAATATCACTTCCAGTACTTTTGTTGTTCATTTGACAAAAAGTGAGAATATAATATAAAAATTTAGGTTTTAGATGAAGTTCTATGAGTTCAAAAAAAGACTTTGGAAGTGAGAGAAAACAAATTTTTATAGATTGGCTTCCTCCTCACTTCAGTAAAAAAATACTGAAGTGAGTTAGTTCAAAACACATTTCATTCACAAGTGGGGGAAGTGATAGCACAAATGAATATCCAAATTAAGGGAAGCCAGACCATCCCCCATTTCCCTCCAGTTCCCCTAAAATGAACACCCCTCTTCTCTCTCATTCATTATTCAAAATGCCAGAACTTGTTCTAGGCTTTTTCAAATGGGGGACTAGGGTTTCAACTCTCCTCTTCTTCCTCCCTTTCCTCCATTAAAACCATGGCGAAGCTCGGCCGAGCACGGTGCTGCTCAGATTCTTGATCCCACTCAAGTTCGGTGTTGTGTTCTTCCTTGGACTCGGGTTCCCGTTCCCGCTCACTTTCATGGTCTCGCTCTCGATCTAGATCTAGGTTTTTCTCTTCTTCATCCTTGCAATTGTGTAGTGTGAGCACTGAAAGCTATTCTCCGCTTCCAAAGAGAAGATCCTTTCCCCCGCTTGCTAGGAAGTCCTCTCCACCTCCCAGGGATTCATCACCGCCTCCAGGAAGGTCATCTCAGCCTCCCAGTTAGTCCTTACCCAATTCTAGGGAGTTGCCGCCACCTCTTCCTCGTAGGAAAAGGATTTTTTTTTCCAATGAGTTAGGGATTTGCTGTTGTTGTTTGCAAGACGGTTGATCCTAAGTTTGATGTTTGCGATTTCCTACTTCATTTTTGGTCTTCTTGTTGGTTGTTTTTATAATTCTCAAGTTCTTAAGAAATTTTATTTCGAAGGGCATTACATTGTCCGCATATTTTCATTGCCAAAATTAGTCAACGTAATTAAAAATTTTACTGTGACATCTTGGAATGCTCTGTGGAAAATTTTGGTTTATATTTGGATTTTGCATCAAATACTCTTTTATACTATTTTTCATGATTAAATGAAAAATATGTGGTTAGTCTTCATTGTTGGAAAGTGTTTTGATTATGGGTTTTCTAATCTGTCAGTTTTTGTTGATTTGCCATCCAAGAAGGGCTTAAAGCCATAAACTTTTAATGTTTATGTTTGGTCATAAATCGCACCTTTTTTTTCTATTTCATTCCTTGATTAAATCATATATTATTGTGGCTATCTTTTGTTGCTAGGTTATTGCTTGGTTTTGAAATTTCAATTCTTGCATTTTTCTTGCTTTAAGCACGTGCATATCCATTGATAAAGGTGCTGCTTACATGTTCCTTTCTCTTGGAGAGGGCTAATTTTCAAGGCTAAAGCTTTTGATCTAAGATTCTTTTGTAAAAACTTTGTTAATATTAATATTAATATTTCTAGTAATATTGTTTGTAAAATATTATTATTCTTATACAAATAATAATATTATTTTAAAACTAATACTATAAATATTCAAATTTTTATATTTGTTTATCTTTTTATATTATTATTATTAAAAAAATATTGACACATTAAAAATATAGTGTTTTTAATAAGTGAAGGGTAGTATTGGTGTTTTATATTATTTGAGTAATTAAAAATAACAACAAACACCCACTCCCCCAAAAGACCGCAATTTTGGGGGGTGGGTTATTATTTAATTATCACATATTGGATATTTATAATTTGGGTTTATTAGAGAATTTAATGTTAAGTGTGAAAGGTAAAGAAATTTCACTACCTAGTGAACAAGGAACAAACCTTTAATTATATTTGATGAAGCAATTATAGGTACTTTCACACTATTAAAACAATTATATTCAGTTATTTACAATATAGAAAGGATTTAAATCCACTGATTTGAAACAGATAAATGAAAATTTTATTTAGTCTTCTTTGCATGTGCCTATTATAGTTTTTGTGGACCCCGCCCATGATTAGATCTTGCTTAATTTGCTAAACATACTTACCTTACCCCTTAATCCTTTTTTTTGGCTGGTTGCTTTGAAAAGCTTGCAAAGGAGGAAAACATGGAGGGATTCCAGGATTTCAGTCCCATCTTTGTCTCATGGCATTATTTCCTCATCCCTTGCATTATCACTACCCTTCCTTGCTTCCTTCCACCCTCTAACCTCACTCCCCTCTCCATTAAAGCCTTAAGAGTGAAGCACCTCACCGGATCACTGTAGCGGCGACGATCAAACCGGGGAGGAGCTCTTCATTTCGTCATCAACCTAGAGGTATTGTTGTAGGTTGCTCATGTTGTCCGGAAGATAACTTCTCTTTCTTGAATGTTGGTTGTTAGCTTGCTTCTTATGTTTGCATGGGTTCTTGTTTGAAATTTTTTGGTGCTTATCCTTGCATGAAAACTCTCTCTTTATGCATGCTAAAACTTGCTCTTGTGCCTCTTGAAGATCCTTAGTTCTTGGCCTCCAAGCTACATAAGTATTTACTCATGGAACTATCTTTATGTTTATGCATGGATGCTTAAAACCCAAGCCAAAATTCCAGGTTTTTGCTTGCCAAATGAATGTTCAGTTTTGTAGTTTTGGCATGTGTGTTGGGCCTTGAAATTCCTGCACCCTTGGCATGACCTTCTAAGGCATTTGTATTTTTTTTTTGGTTACCAGAAATACCAGTAAACTTGATCCCTCTCTTGAGCTTTGCATCCCTACTTGTTTGCATGAAAAACAAAAGACTAGAAGCCTCCAAGATGTGGCCTGGTTGCATGTCATGCTTTGATTATTTAAGCATCAAGTATAGTATATATATTTACATACACATTGACTCTTGTTGGCAGCCTTTTTAAATTGGTAGCATATATATATCCACACATGTTGGTCCTGCAACCATAAGTATGTGTAAATATAGATATATATATATATATATACATACATGCATGCATGCATGCATTGATCTACTACTTGTGCTAGGAGATTTATTTCCATCCTTGTTTCTCTCACCTATTGTCCTTGTTCCTATCAATCATTCTATGTTCCCTTCCCACATCATTGTTATTACCACTAGTATTAGTATTATGTTAGATCTACTTGTAGACACTTTCATATTGTTGTTGTTTTAATGGGGTATTTTTAGACTAGCTTAGCATGAACTTTTGTGCTTGAACTCTTCCAAGTATTCATGTATATTTGGTTGGTTTTCCCTTGGATTTTTAGGACCACCTTGAGCATCATCTTGGATTTCTTTTTGAATTTAGGATCACCAAGTAAGTAATCCCTTAAACTCTTGTATTTAAATTTTTGTTGTTTTTGGTTTATTTTTCATGTAAAAATTTCTGAAATTTTGTTTGCATTTATTCTTTTAAAAAAATTATTGTGGGAATGCCATCTATTTATGTCTTGTGTTTTTTTAGAGGAAGAGAAGTTTCTATACTTAGTTGGAACCATAGTGCTATTATTTGCCAAAAACTTATATATGTTATTTCCTTGTTACTTCCAAATATTTGGCAAAAGTAATTATCCTTTTTGTAACCTTGTTTATTCCCAATAGCAAAAAAACTTAAGATTTATTAAGTGCTTGAATCCTTGGTCCACCTAACATCAACTTGAATTACCTATATATTATTTGGGTTATACATTTATCCCTTAAATATCCACTTGCCTTTATGTCCTTGCCTATCTCCTTCCTAAAAATTTTTTTAACATCCTTGTTTTTGACAATATTTCCTTTGAAATTATTTTTTTCTAGCTATTTTTGGTTTTAGGTGGGCCATTTTTTTCTTCAATTGATGAGATACATTAGACATTGTATTTTTTTACAAATTTTTAGTATATTATTGTACTAATGCATTTCTTCCTTGAGATTGGTCGATTAATTATTTATTGGTTTCACTATTATTTATACTTGTGTTATTTAATTTTATTTTTTGTAAATCTTTTTATTTTTCTTGAATTTTTGGGAAAAATATTTGTGAAATGTTGTTATTATTTCTCCAAAGTGAGAACCAGGCTTAGGCTTGGAAAAGTGAGTATTTCCTTTTACATTATTTATTTATCGGTTTTATTTAATTATTTACTTTATTTTTATTAGATGAATTTTTTTGGAAAAATACTTGTGAATATTCCGTATTCTTGGCTTGGAATTGTATCTCGAATTTTTTTGGTCTCCAAATGAACAATATGCAACCCCATCGCTGGGGGTTAAACCCCGACCTTGTCGACAAGTAATTTTTGGAAAATGAGACTGCAGCTTTCACACGGGTCCGTTCGGTGAAATAATCAATGACCACTGTTATTCGGTCTCGGGTCACCGAGGGTAAATAAATGATTTCGATTATTTTCGACTCGGGTCTCATCACCGAAGGTAAACAAATGACCTTTGGCACTTTCAGTGAATTTGGAGTCATACTTTGGATATTGTATTTATTGTTTTTACCTTTGATTTTTGTTTACACTATTTTTGTGCTATTGCATTATGTGCAAATTTCGGACTCGAACTTTTTGCTTTCGAGTTTGTTTTTGGATTACTTATCGGGCTAGTGAGCTCATGGATTTACTTTAAATCCTTTTTCGGATCGGGGAGCGATGAGACCCGAGGGATCTTAGAAGACTTCTAGTAGATGTCTTCTTTGGGATTTATGCCTTAAGACTTATGTCTTTATATCAGTTGTATTATTGTTTAAGAACCTCCTTGTAGGTCATGCTGTATTTTCATTTACCTTGTATTCGAGTTGGTTGTAAACCTTAAGTTGTACTCTAATTTAGTATTTTGTCAGTTATTTTCTACTCCTAGTCTGTGTTTAGGTTTTGAGGCCTTGCAGGTTCACTGGGCCCCGCCCTGTGGGTCTGCGGCCGTTTGTCAGCGCACCAGGTTCGGGGTGTGACAGTTTTATCCTTGAAAATTTAGCAGTTGAGACGTCGTGATGTTGATGACTAAATTTCTTGAGTTCATTTCTGTTTAATTGATTTCCAATTTTGTATAATTGACTTGATCTTGCTTATGACCTCCATTTAATGACCTATGAAACTGGTTTAAATGGTTGGAACTCAGTCACTAGGTTTGGGGTGCATTTGTGTTGTCGGACTTGAAAATTTGGTATTAATATTCAGTTGAGACCTTGGTGATGTTAAAATCTAAATTTCTTTAAGTTTATTTCTGTTTAGCTTATTGCCAATTTTGTATACTTGAATTGATCTTGGTGATAGCCCCCATAATGACCTATGAAACTAGTTTAAATGGTTGGAACTTACTAATTGGTGAATACTACACTTCTCTATATATATATAAAAAAAGATATAATTTAATTGAATGTGACTGTGTTAATTGATGTTGAAAAGGCTTTGTTATTCATTGCTCGAATATTTGCAAGAATAAGCCAAGTTCTGCGATAGATCAAAAGAACATTATGTATGCTGACCTAGAAGATATTCTTGAGATGCACCCTGCATGGTCATATGCATTTGCTGGTATTTATCGGAATAGTCACATTTATGTAGCACTCTAAAAACACAAAAGTAAAGTACGCTCTATTGTCTTTTTAATTATTGAGTTATGGCTTATCCGATATTTGCCCCAACTGATTATATTTAAACTTAATATGAAGCTTCATCACGGTTTAGTGTGAGAATTTTTTTATCTTCTAACAAATGCTGTCATATTTGTTGTAGAGGCTTATGTGCATCCGACCATCTTCATTGAGGAATTTTACTTTTATATTTAGGAAGGATTGTCCATACTTGTCCAATCACTTCTCTTTGTTTTTCGGGATATACTATAGAGGAAAAAAAGCTCTATCTTTGATCTTGCTCTGATTTTTTTAATTTGTCCCAATCCATGAAAGAGAATGCGGTTTCTGGTCTCCATCACCACCAACCAAAAGACTTCCATCGCTAAGGTTTGATTTTTCAAAACTACTTAGTCCCTATATAATACAAAAAAATTTGGTATGGAGTTTTTGAGGATGAAAATTTTGATGTTTTTCAAAACTACTTTGTCCCTATATAATACAAAAAAATTGGTATGGAGTTTTTGAGGATGAAAATTTTGATGTTCACTTCATGTTTTTTTTTTTTAATTTTATTGACAAATATTGATCTATTTTGGTAGATTCTTTCATTCTGGACAATCACAAGATATTTTAAAAAATGAGCACTATCAGGTCAAGTGATTTTTCATCCCAAATCACCTTCTTTTCTCATAGTCTATCCAAAAGAGAATTTAGATCGAGAACTGCTAAATTGGGGGAACTGGTCTCATTGGATATCTTTGCTTTGGAACAAAACATACTTAAATTAAAAATATACTTAAAAGTCTTAAATTTAAAAAATTGTGTATTTATTAAAACTTAGGTAGCTTCATAAATATTTTTGAATAAGTTTAAAGCAAGTGGTACATCTTAATAAAGCCCATTTTTCTGTGAAATTCAATGATTGAAGTTGTAATTATCTGCTTCTCCTTTCGCATGAAATTGAAGTCTACTTGTTCTTCCATGAAACTCTTAATGTTTTCAATGCCTATATTCAAAGTACCAGTGAACAATATTGTTTTGTAGTAACAATTGAGGGGTTTGCTTTTTTGCATCAATATGCTCTTAGAAAACTGATTTGTTTGTCTTGCAACCAAGTAGACCGATAACCATGTCTGATATTCATGTTTTCCAGTATGTGTGCATGTCTCATCTGAAATACTTTATTAAACTTTCCCATCATGATACACTTATTATTCCTTTGTGTTGGTCGATCTAAGGCATGTTTAGTACGAATCTCTCTCTGGGGGGAAATAACATGAATATAGATTCTACCACTTTAATTTTTATAATATCGTTTAAAATAATATAATTTAATATTTTTATATGAAATAATTTACACAAATTTCCAACATATATAATATGAGTTAAGCGTGACAGGACTCATCCCCGCACACATTACACGTGTTCAGGCTCCCAACCATCCGATCCCCCTCCGAACACTCACACAGTACACGTGTCCAGGCTCAATCAGCCCATGCAAACCCATGAGCCAAAACACGTGGGCGGCATCCACATGAGCGAAAATCCTAGAATCCAGATTCCAAACGCCCCTCTTCACCCGTCACCGGAGCCTCGCCCTCCGGTGACCACCTCCATCCCTCCGACCGCCTTCCCATTCAGCGCTGGAGGACCGGACTCTTGCATGAGAGCGAAGATCAAGATTAGAAAGTGAAGATTCAGCATCAATCTGTTTCAAACCCCAACATCGTCCCAAACCCCGATATGGATAGCCCTCGACCTCTCCATCCCAGCATCTGTTTCTCCGCCACCATTTTTGTTGTTTCTTGTATTGTTTTTTTTTGGGTTTTTTAATGCTCCAATTAGGGTTTGGAGAAATTGATCTTCTACGTCTTTTAGAGCGAAGATCAAGATTAGAAAGTGAAGATTCAGCATCAATCTGCCAAGAGTTTTTATTGTTGAGAGATTGTTTTTTTGCATAAAGATTGTTTCTTGAATTGCATTTTTCTATTATAATGGGAGATCATCCATAACTATTGCATTTTCTTTATGAGGCCTAGTTTAGTTTTTATTAAATGTGAGCTTTGTTTTTTTGTGGTCGTTTTTGTGAGGCTTTCTTTTGCTGTTTTCTTTTTCTTTTTCCCTATTCAAAAAGAAGGCTCTTTTTTTCTTTTGTCTTTCCCCCTCCTTTTTCACTGGTTGTATTTGTTTTTGTTGATTGGGATGGTGTAAGTTTGTTGTTACTGTCCAGTATTGGCCTACATTCACAAAGAAAATTTTCATTTGAAAGCCACAGTAAAAAAAAAATCATCACACTCATAAATGAAGTTAATTTAGTTAACAACTAAAGAATCCTGGATAAACTATGTACTAAAAAATCCTGACCCTGTATTCTAAAGGATGAATCATAAACTCAACAGCTTTGCTGTATTAAGCGAAATTAAACCTAAAAAAAACACACTTAAATCTTTTATAGGTTTCCAAATTTAAGCCTCTTGTTTTATTACGAACACTAAAATGGACTGTTGTACATCAAGAAATGAGGAAAAGAATCACTTTACAAATTTAATTGAAGAGGTTTCCTGCATTAACTAGCATGCTTCTTGTCTTGTTCCAGGAGATGCCGAACTTCCTGAGGCGGATAGTGCCATATTTTACGATCCTTCAAACTGTATCCCAATTTAGCGAATTTGTCAGCTACTCTATTACATCTTCTGAAGACGTGACTCTTATGTAGATTTGTGAACTTCGATGCAATTAGATCTATTTCTTTAGCTTGCTTTGAATCTTCTTTTGCCTTTATTACAGCCTTCATTTTCAAATGGTCTATAACATTCTTGGCATCACCTTCAATCACCAAGTGCACCCAATTATTATTCAAAGCTATCTTGAGGCCTTCTTTTGCAGAGACAAACTCGGCTACTGAGCTGGTAGCGTTACGCATCGGTGCAGCATATCCTAAAAGAAAGAGGCCATCAGAGTCTCTGAAAACCCCACCAATTGCAGCAATTTTAGTCTTGGGTCGTGAAGAAGCATCAAAATTGAGTTTAATATATCCTTCTTTGGGTTTCTGCCAGTTGTTTGGAATCTTTGGGGTTTTGCTGTGATAGCAGTGCCTTTGCAATGAGCAGCAAACTTTTGAGAGGAAACAGGATACCCTTATCATTCTATACTTTCAAATGTGATGCAATTCTGTTGAAAAGGATCAATTGATTGTCCAGCTGCTAACCTTCAATTTATCATGAAACAAAGATGGAGAGAAGGAGGAGAAAAGCAACAGTGGAGACAAGAGATTAAGGAGAGGAGATTGGACAGCTTCATTCAAAGATCTGAAAATGTTTACAGAGAAAAGAAATGCATTTATTTTAATAAGGCTGAAGAAACGGTTATAACAGTCACGCTGACATGGCACAAGTTGTCTCGGAACTTATCCAACTTAGAGTCCACATCAGCGGTTGCTACATGTGTAGGATAGTCTAAATCAACTTGGTTTATCAAGGAATTCAACATAGGCCTAACACAAACAAGAGTAGGAAAAACAAGATGGTTAAAATGAAAACCTGATCTATGATGATAAGTGTGTCACCAGGGCGGATAAACTTTTTATCCACTTGAAGAAGGACTCTTGCATTCTCCAGGCATTGTCTACTGATACTATCAGGCACTAAGGTACTACCAGTAAGATGTAGCAATCCAGAAGAAATATCAAGAGTATCATCATTATTATCATGATGCATTTCTCCACCTTGTGAAAATGAACACGAAGCAGCCAAGTTATCAAATAATCTAGAAATGCATGGTAGAAATTAAGGTCCCATAAAAGGTGGATTGATGAAACTTTATTGGCATACTTAACTGTAGGCTGTGAATCATGTATTTGCCATTTTGTTAAATTTCGTGATGCATATTCCAATTGATTTGTACCAAAGCCTGTGCGGTTAATTAGCTGTTAGCTGACCAGCCATCAGCATTCCATAAAATGATAAATAGCAAACATTTAATTTACCTTCAATAACATTGTTTATTACGTTATTATTATAATCTGTGTTTTGAGGATGTTTACTGTCCAGCACCTCATTTGTTGCTTCTGTGACTGACGAGACTTTATCACCGGATTCTCTAATTCAAGTTAAAAATATTTTAACAACTGTACTAAATGACTTGAATGTTAAATGTTGCTATATTAAAGCTAAATCAAGTGATTACCTGGAAGATGGAGAAATCTCAACAAGGCCTTGCCTCAAGAAAAGGATGAGATGCATTATAAGGTTGAGCCAATTCATTGAATGAATATATAGTTCTTACAAAATAAGAGACATGGCTTATATGGTCATTGAAAGCATGGCTTATAGTATTGTCTGAATAAATTGCATCGGAATGATCTAAAAAGCATCGCTCACAGTCATCATTTACCTTAACTTCAAAGGTGATGCCATCTGAAGGTTGCCCACAGCACAAAGTCATGTCAAGACTAAAGCAATCTATATAACCAAATTTGTTGTCCTTGAAACTTGTAGTATAAAGTGTTCTCTGAGAATTTATCAGACATGTTTTTGAAACTTCTCTCCATTCCGTCAGACTTTCCAAAGTCATATATTCTTGAAGGTCATTGATTTGGCATCAAAATTGTATGTATATGCAAAATCATCAAACAGTGTTCTCCCAAATGAATAATATATTGTTGCTGGTGGAATGAAGTTGGAGGTGGAGATTGGAGATTGAATGTATTGCTGTTGTCAGTGAGATGAAGCTGAAGATGTGTATATATATTTGCTTGTGGTTTCTGTTTATGGATATTTGTAGTTATTGGAGTTTGATATTGTTTGGTTAGTTGAATTGGGAATGAAAAAGAGTGAGGGAAATGGATGGATGAGATGGCTGGATCTTTAGATATGGTATAAGTTCGAGGCATGTTAGTGTGGGTGTTCTGTGTTAAGTTATGGGTATTATGGTCTTTTTAGGGATAGCTTTATATATATGCCTGTAAGAAAGAAGGGAAAGCTGTGAGATGGATAATGAATGAAATCAGTGTGTATTATTTGGGTTTTTCGGATTGTGTTTTCTCTGTGCTTTCTCTGAGTTTGTTTCGGATTGATCACTAACTTTTCTAGTTCATTCACATCAGAGAATCAACATATATATGGGGATCCAATTTACATTTCTGTCTCACGGGATACATAATTGGAGCCATTTCCCCATAGTAGCGTGGTTAAACCACTATGAAAGCTACTCTTCTTCGTGACGCTTGAATATTTGGAGGTTTATACTGATTAGCAGGTGCCCCTTCTCCATTGCGACCATTGCCAGACCTTCAAAGCTCCCATGTCTCACAATGGCAATCTCCAAGCAACCTAAAATCCACCAGCTCTCCTCACCTTAAAAACAATCCCCAAACAAGCTTCAATCATATGCACGGGCAAAAGTAGATGGCTAGAGATAATTAACACATCAAGTTTAAAAACATAATAGTAGGGGAGCTTTGATTCCTCATTTCCAATTACTTCTAGAAATGCATTATTTGGATGGGGCTTGGAAAACTAGTTGAAAAGTACAATTTTTCGTGAATTGAAGGATTGGTGATTGCTTATATATTAATAGTGAGTTTTCAATGTTTTGGAGTTGATATTCATTATAATCATACCCAACAGATCTTGTGTTTGTTACTACCAATGACCTAATGTTTCATTTTTCATTGGATGTTGAAGAAGAAAATCTGAATCTTAATTGTAGGACTAATGTAAAAACTCTATTAATGAGTGGAAGTTAAAATAGTTACCTAGCCGAGAAATTAAACAACAAAGTGTAACAAAAGTACCACAAGATTTAAAAACTAGGGATAGCAATGGGGCGGGGCAGGGGGCGGGGGGCCGGGGCATGCCTCTATCATCCCCGCCCGCATGGTAATAAGCGAGGGCACCGCGAGGGCAGGCGGGCGGGGCACCGGGGGGCACTATTCCCCGTCCCGTTTTTGTTTTTTTCGTTAATCTCCGCCTCGCTTATAGTTATAAATAAATATTTAAAATTCTTAAAAACATTTATAAAATATATTTATTTTATAAAACATATATTTTTAAAGACAACTCATAAGAAATTTTTTGAAAATTTTAAAAAAAAATCATTTACCCTATACATTATATAATATTTATAATAAATTAAATTATTATCGGGGCGGGGTGGGGCAAGCAAATACCAAACCCGCCCCGCCCCGCTCAAAATCGGGGGGCATCGAAGCGGGAACTTCGGGGCGGATCGGGTTTTGCCATCCCTGTTTAAAACCATAACATATATATTAATTAAAAGAGAGAGCTTAAAATAATTAGCAATAATTAACCTCTTACCTTGGTCGCACAAGCTTGAACATTATTGAGTATCAACTCTTTGAAAACTCTTGGCAAGTCAAACAAAACAACACTTTAGTGCAAAGAATTGTAGACATTTTGCGACAAGCGCTTTATATCCATATCCTTCATAATGCATAAGATAAAAACCACATGAAACACAACTGATCATAATTGTATTAATAAAGCATAAACCAATTAAATAAAGGTCATGATCTATTAATTCAGCGAAGAGAAAACAACTAGAGAAGCAGATGAGAGTGTGTTTATGTACTTGATGGCCATGTATGATTCAAGATGATTGAAAGTCAAACAGATCAAACAAGTACTAGTTATGAATGATGATAATAAGGAGTCTTCAGATCATCATGCAAGAAAATTAAGCCTAGTCGCATCAATTGTGTTATGGCTGATTAACACCAAATAAAAAAAATATAGATATAAATTAATAAATAAAACAAGAACTTCCAATGACAAATCACAGAGAAAACATCTAAAAAAACCTTGAGTAGAGCATAAACATCAATTAACAGCTCAAATTAATTCAAAATTCCAGATTCTTAAGCAACATTAGCTCCAAGGAAACAAAAATTGCTCCTCAACAACAAGCCAATCACATATATTCCAAAATATAACATTCATGCATAATACATTCCAAACATTATATGAAGAAGAAATCACCAACTAGAATCAAACAAACCGACGTTGTTAACCCAACAACACTCAGTGTTCACCTGCCTGTAGTCTGGAATCATAACTGTTAAAACCTATGATTGGTTTCGGGTGATCAACGCTACATCAAGTTCAGGACATATTTTTGGGGTAGCATTGTATTGCCAACAGCACCTTTAAAAACCTCCAAACAGACACATCATTTTGCCAAACACATCATTCCCAAATCACTTTTCTAACCATTAAAATCCCCAAATAAATCTCCATCCAAAAAAATAAATAAATAATAATAATAATAATAATAATAAATCAAATCCACAGAACATGATCCATCCAGTCACTAATAAAAGAACACACACACTCATACAAGGTATCGTCAGAGGTCTAAACCCTTCCTTGATATCATCTCCGTCACCATGATGATAGAACTTCAGAACCAATATGTAAGTTACTCTGCCTGCCTTTTTATAGAGAAGTTGGGATTTGGGCTAGGGGTGGTAAATGACGGTGGAGATTAATAAGTAATCACATTGAGATTATCATTTCATTTCAAATACAAAGGACTAAAAGATATTTTGTTCTTCCCACTGATCCTTCCATGTCATCCTAACCTTTCCTCAAAGCAAAAACAAATACATGCCTCTTCTTCAATTTCCACCTCCCCTTCCTTTCCATTCTCCCTCACCTTAGCTCACCCTCACCTCTCCTCTCCCTCCTCTCTTTGATATCTACTAATTCATTAATTAAGTAATCACATTGACATGATCATTAAAAACACAATTAATAAACCAATAATACAACTAGAAAAATCAAATGTTAATACTTAATTCTAAAGAAAATCAAGTGTTTGTTTTCAATTAATACAAACAATTGTTCAACGATTTCCAGCTCTACAACACACATTGTATTAAGTCACTCCAA
>NC_052481.1:6770809-6811403 GCF_009730915.1 Dioscorea cayenensis subsp. rotundata | reverse complement strand
ATAATTCCAAATTTGAAATAGCAACTCCAACTGAAAAGAGTTCTTGCCTCTGATCTTGATAGGAAGAATCAAACCTAGCAAGGATTCTTTCTATACTCTCATCTAATTGGTCATTCATTGACATTGACGTGGATTCCTCAAACCGCTTTATCACACTATCTAACTCACAGCTTTGCCCTTGAATCCTGGCGATGTACTCTTCAACCGACTCTTCTAATGGCTGTTGAGTTGTACATTGTCCATGATAGGAATAACACGATGTATCATTCCATGCAACTGTTTGAACTTCCTGCTCTACGTGTTCAACCATTCTCATGATAGTGTCAAATGATTCAAACATGTTAATCATTTTCTGCAACAAAAAGGAATAAGGAATAAATTAGAGCAATGATAGAATAAGGAGATATGGAATAGAATGTGATGAAATAGCTAAGAAAAACAAAGTGCAAAGTATCTCTAAACGCCTAGCTCCCCAGCAACGGCGCAAAAACTTGACAAGGTCCCTTATGCGATATCCCGCAAGTGCACGGGTTTGTCGAAGTAATAATCCCTGGTGAGCGGGGTCGAATCCACTGTGAGTAGGGAGTAAAGACACTTAATTTCGATTCTTAGCTATGTGGAGTATCAACAATGATAAGTGTGGTAATGATTCAATTCTCGAAATTAAAAAGCAACAAGTAAGAGAGCAAAAAGTAAGGAGGAGGCAAGGCAATCGATAAAGATGGGGTACTCGGATGATGCTTCACCTAGGATAATCGCTCAAGTGCAAGAACCTCTATTATGCTTCCTAATCAATGCAATGGTGAGTTATGGAAATCCTTTACATACATAGTCCCAAATCTAAGGTCAACTATGCCTAACTCTATACATGTCCCGGAGGAGAAATCGAATAATCTCAACACCTCGCGACTCGAGATAGAGTTGCAATGAGCTCTAGGGATTCCAAGTGATAAATCTCTTCCTAGATTTAGACCCTAACCCTTTGGTCCAGCGGAAGGTCCCTAGCCACAATTAAGCCCTAGATACTAAGATCATCTCAACGCTTCACTCCATTGCACGTGCAACTAGGGCCCTCCCATCGGAGGTTCATCCCTTAGACCATTCACTCTATTATGGCAGCAAAGAACTCGAGGAACGGAGGTAGAATCTATCACGCCGGAGGGGAAAGTGGGACGCCCCTGCACTCTCTCGACTCACCCTCTCAACCCTCTCCAACCTAGTTTTGTCTAACGCTCGTGGTGTGTCACTCACTCACAAGGTTACCAACAAGAACTCTCAACCCTAGTGTCACTCTAGGGGAAAATGTTCATACAATCAAGCATTCAAGGTTTGAACTCACAATAAACATCAATTTATTGAAAGCATAATAAAGAAGTTCAATGAAGCGTAATACATCCTAGGGTTCACAATCAACCCAAGTACCCACTAGGGGTCTAGCCTCCATGGACCTAAGTACAATCAAAGAAATCGAAATGTAAAAAGCAATGAATCCATAAAGAAACCTCCTGGATGGTCGTGTCGATGGTCTTGTGCAAAGTCCTCTACTCGTTGTCCAAGGATTCCTTTGTCCGGTATAGGATATGCCTCGATCGAAGCTCCCCCTACCAACCTTCTTCCCTAATGGAATCACGATGTCGGAGCCATAGAACCTCTCCAAAACCTTAGCCAAGATCCCCTCGAAACCCCTAGCCGACGCCCTCTCGCTAGTTGGGGAAAAGATGGAGAAAAAGAATACCAAAAATCGGGGCTGAATCGGCTTTTAAATAGGGTCGAATCGGGCAACCCACCGGGCGTGGACGATACACGCGCCTGTGCGGAATTTCCACACGGGCGTGATAATTTCCACACGCCCGTGTGGATTCTCTGCTTTCTCGTTTCTCGGCCTACCGTGAACAAAGTGCTGCTATCAAGTCGGTTCGCTCGCTACAGTCTTTTGACTGAATAACTTCCCAATTCCATACTTTCATCGGGTAACGCAAACGGGCACACGCTCACGCCGTGAATCACTTGCTTTTTCAATGATATATATGTTGGTGGAGCTCCCTGCTCTTGTATGCATAAGACGGCATGCTCGAAAGTGTGACCGCCTTTTGTGCCCCTCCAAATTGGATGTGCTCACTTGAATGCGAGGAGGTTGGCACACACTCTAGCATCTCACACCTGCCCTATGTCTTCGCGCTTTGAACTTTAGCAAGATCTCCTCCAAAAATAAGTGCATTATGATCCACATTGGCCTATTTCCTTCATACTCGGCCTCACAGACCCCTACCTGCATAAAAAGTAACATAAAAACACACATAATAATGTAAAAACCCCTGAGAAAAGTAATGCTCAATATAAGGAATGAACGCTCGCGATTCATATCGCACAAGCACTTATCAAGCACCACTCCGACTAATACCGGATTGAACCCTTTGAGCTCACGCGGTGATGCAAGTGATTACAATGTGGGAGCAGCTTTTGGGACAAAGGAACCACAAGTCGTCTCCGCCTAATTTATTATGCTAGCAAGACTCTCACAAGTGCTTAGGGGAATTTTTACAACCACCAAAAGGAATTATTAGCGGTGGTGTTCGCTTTTGACAAGTTCAGACTCGTAGGTCATTCTATCGAGGGTAACAAAGATTCACAGATCACTCAAAGACTGCTATCTCATGAACAAAGTCGACGTGAAACCAAGGTTGATTCAATGGGATTTTATTGTTACAAGAATTGATATGGAAATAAAAAGACAAGAGGGGAACTGAAAATGTGGTTGTGGATCATCTTTCAAGATTAGAAGGGTGTGAGGGGCAAGAACCGGCAAGCAAGGAGATCAATCATTTTTTCCTTGAAGAACATTTGTATGTAATACAGGAGTCAAAGTCAGAGGGTACTCCATGGTTTGCAGATTTTGCAAACTATTTATCGGGAAAAGTACTGAAGTAAGGCCTCAGTTTTTAGCAGAAGAAAAAGTTTTTCACTGACTTAAAAAACTACTTTTGGGATGATCCTTACTTGTTCCGTATTTGTGCCAACCATGTGGTTCGACGATGTGTATCTAGGGAAGAAGGTTGGAGCATTATTGCACATTGTCATTCTGGGTCCCGCTGGGGGCATTATGCTCGAGCGCACTCGCCGAGAAAGTTCGCCACCGAGTTTTATTGGCTCGATTTTTATTCCGTGATACCCATCACTTTGTTCTTTGATGTGACAATTGTCATGATGAGATGAGATGCCTCAAAAATCCCGATTCAATGAGGTGTTTGATGTGTGGGTAATTGACTTCATGGGATCATTCCCTCAAGTCTAATAGTAATCAATACATCTTAGTGGCGGTTGATTATGTTTCTAAATGGGTAGAAGCTCAAGCCCTTCCAACCAATGATGCTAGAACGGTAGTAAAATTTTCGAGGAGGTTGTTTGCTCGGGTTTGGAACACCACTGAATTATCATAAGCGATCAAGGACTCATTTTTTTGCACTCACAACTCACAAAAGTGTTGAAGCGCTATGGGTGCATCATTCTCTTGCTACCCCTACCACCCACAAATGAATGGTCAAGTGGAAGTCACAAATAGGGAGCTCAAGAGGATCTTAACCAAGTCTGTGGAACAAGGAAAGCGGGAATGGTCAGAACAGTTAGATGACACACTTTGGGCTCATAGAACAAAGATACAAAACGGCAATATGGACCACTCCCCTATAATTTGGTTTATGGAAAATCCTATCACCTACCTGTGGAGTTGGAGAATAGAGCATATTGGGCAATGAAGGCCATGAATTTTGACTTGCAAAAGTCGGGGGAACAAAGAATGCTACATCTTAATGAGCTAGATGAATGGAGGATGAAAGCATATAAGAATGCAAGGATTTATAAGGAAAGTATTAGGAAATGGCATGGCAAGCATATTAAAAAAATCCAAGGAGTTAAAAGTGGATGATCAGATGTTGCTATTCAATTCTCATCTACGGTTATTTTCGGGGAAGCTCAAGTCTAGATAGTTTGGCCCTTATACAGTGATCGAAGTTTCACCTCATGGTACTATTGAGATTACCCATCTGGAGAAGGGTATATTTAAGGTAAACGGACACAGGCTAAAACCGTACTATGGGGGAGAGGTTAGTAATGCCGACAAGGAAGTATTCTTCCTTCACGAACCCCCGTGAGGTAAGACGAGGTACGTCAAGCTTAGTGACGTTAAACAAGCACTTCTTGAGAGGCAACCCAAGTGTTTACTATTTTTCTTAGTTGATAGTTTAGTTTTTGCATGAATAACTTGTTGAGTATTGGTGTCTTAATTTTTAGATGCTTCTGCTATGTATTGTATTTTGGATTTTGATGTCATCGTGTGTATTCATGTGGATTTGGCGAAGTTTTAGTCGCTTGAGCTTGTTTTAAATGTTTCCCTTGGTGTATTTTCCATAAAAGAGCAGGCCCTGAATGTGTAAACATGTTCATGAAATTTCTGCAGAGCCTGCAAAGTTTTCTAGGTCATCTAGAGAAAATGCACGGGCGTGGGGAATTTTCGCACGCCCGTGGAGTTGTATTGCGAGCTCATCTAGAGAAGGCACAAGGAGGTGGACTCTTCACTATGAGTGACCCTACAATTTTCGCAAGCCCGTGGGTAACTTCCGCACAAGCGTGCATTTTCCCGCAGAGACTTGGCAAATTATCCCGAAAGCACACAGGGCTGTGAATTCACCCCTGTGGGCGAACTTGTGAAAAATGCGCGGGCTTGGGTATTTTCCGCATGCCCATGTGGATCTCTGTAGATGAGCTTTCTCCATCCGGAGAAGACACAGGGGCGTGCGGTCACCCCTGTGAGTTGGGCATGTGAATGTCCACGCCCGTGCGGAAATTCCGCATGGGCGTGCGAAACACTTAGAGATTCTTCTCGGTTAGACAGAGAAGCCACAGGGACGTGTGGCTGCCCCTGTGGGTCAGGCGCACAAGCGTGGGTAATTTTTGTATGCCCGTCCGATTGCATTCAGAGAGGTTGAGTGTTTTCCCGAGAGCACACAGGAACTTTTATTTTTATACTCCATGTTGCGGAATGATCCGATTCATTTGGGACACATTTTAGCCGAGTATCTGAGGCATTAGGGACATTATCCCAGTCTCGGTATCATTTTCTCAGGTCCATACGTCACTAGACTCATCCTTTGGATGGGCCTACGAGATACGATTAAAGGGGCTGAGAAAACGATAATACCAGCACCTCTCGGGTTAGAGACAATGAGGCTCATGGGTATGATCAAGAAATATTCGAATGGTGTTTATGTGTTTAACATGCCCCTACTAGAGCCATTTGTGTCTAAGGAAGCCGCAGTAGAGGGGTCTCGGCAACTTTAGAGCCATAGCCGGAGCGAGATCAGACAGAGGCGACCCTTCCAGTTCGTAAGCCCCCACGGTGTGGATTTTCTCTCTGACTCGAGCCCATGATCATTTTGAGAGGCTCAAGAGTGTTGTAGGGATATTGCAGTAAGATGTGGCTGAGATTCGCGCTACACATATAGCGAACCACACAGAGTTTATGGGACGGTTCGACATCATACAGCAGTTGCTAGAGCGAGACACGAGATTACCATTTGAGATACACACCCAGCACCAGTTGATCCACCAGCATCATCATCTTTACCAGTAGCAGTAGAGGAGCCAGAGCGTGGCACCGACACTTGACTTTATTTTCATCTCTTTATTTGCATTTTCTTCTGGACTTGTATACTCAGAAAGGAATTTCCTTCTGAGTTTATTTTTGTTTTGTTGTCTCGAGTTGTATTCATTTCTCTATCTTTTATTTATTCGAGCTATTTTTGTTTTACTGAGCTTTGGAGAACCCCTCCGTATGCATGCATATGGTCTTGTCATCATGGGAATTGAGAACTTGTCATAGACACGGCCAAGGTGCTTCGGGTATTTGGTCGTGTATACTTCACAACCCGTTGGAACACCACTCCCAATGAATTAGTTCCATCAAATGCAACACTAGGAGTCGTGGAGTATTGTTTTGATTGCTTCTCCAGCATTTATTCTTGATTTATATACATCATGAGTGAGCTTGCATGTGTACATTAGGGACAATGTACAACTTAAGTGTGGGGGAGAGTTTAATAGTGCACATATCTTTTTTTATATAAGTCTTGATTGTTATACATGCTCACATAGCCAATGGCGGTTCAACTTAGTTGCAATGATTGTATTCTTGAGTATAGGAGAATTTTTAAGATTGAATGTTCTCATGCTCTAGTTGTTGCTTGAATTTTTAGGAATTTTCACCCAATTGACACTTGTGTACTACTCACTCTTTAAACTCTTTTGGAAACTCAAGTTTGATGTTAAAGGGACTAGTTTTAGTTTTGTTTCTTATGTTATTTTGTTGAAAAAAATGGAAAAATGAAAAAAAAATAACAATATAGTTTTGTTGTTTAGTTGTGCTTGTTGGGTGGAAAGAGCTACCACCTATGAAGTATGAAGGTACTCTCATAAGTCGGATACTAGTTATGCCCTAATGAGAGAAAGAGCTATCTCATGGGATGTGTGAAAGCTACCACCTCAAAAGTGCGAAAGCCACCTTAGCGGCCGCTTTGGAAAGGGCTACCTTAGAGGATGTGTGAAGCTACTACCCTTTTTTAATTTTTGTTACCTTTTGTAGATAAATAAGTCCCTTATATGTAGAACTTTGAGGAGTATACTTTGGGTTCACTTGAGTGAGTTCACACACTTACACGATTTCTGGTTTGTTGTCCTGTTTTATTCAAGTTTTTAGCTAGAGCATTGATTTTTCATATTTAGTGTTGAAATTTCCTTACTTGTAGAATGCTCTCTTTGCATGCTTTTGTGAATCTAAGGCCAAGCACTTCCAATATTTCCTTCATCTATGCATAAAATGTTTTAATTTTTGGTTGAGGACACCAAAAGCTTAAGTGTGGGGAAGTTTGATAAGTGCTCGTGTGATAAGAATGTGAAGTGTTCGTTCCTTATGATGATCATTACTTTTATGGGGTTTTAACACTAATATGTGTGTATTTATGTTACTTTCATGCATATAGGGTTGTGAAGCCGAATCTTAGAGAAAGAAGCCAGTGTAGATCATGAGTGCACCATTTAGAGGAAATCTTGAGAAGGTTCAAACGCAAAGACATAAGTCGGGTTCAAGATGCTAGAATGTGTGCCAACCTCCATCTATTCAAGCTAGCACAATGATTTGGACGCACACAAAGGCAGCCACATTACAAGTATTCCAGCTTGTGCATGTGTAACAAGATCTCCACCAACGCAGTCGTTCATTAAAGAAGCAAAGCGATCTACGATGTAAATGTGTGCCCATTTACATTGCCTCAATGAAAGCATAGTTTCGGGAGTGTTTCGGACTGGTACTGTAGCAGGGTACTGTAGCAAAATATTGTAGAAGATACTTTTCATAGTTGGTCGAAGAAGGAGTTGGCCTGAGAAGCCACACGGGCGTGTGGAACTTTAACACGCCCGTGTGTTAAATCTACAAGCCTGTATGGAATATACACAGGACCGTGTGGATTCACCATTCCAGCCCTTTAAAAACGGATTTCAACCCCGATTTCGGCATTCTTTTTTCCATCTTTTCCCGAAATTGAGAGAGGGCTGCAGCTAGGGTTTTGAGAGGTATTGGCTAGGGATTTGGAGAGGTTCTACAGCTCTAACATCGCTCTCCGTTTGGAAGAAGGTTAGTGGGAGAGCTTTCATCGGCACCGATCCGACAAGGTGTATCCTAGGACGGACAAAAGGACCTTAGGACGAGTAGAGGACTCTCCACAATACCATCGTAACAACTATCGTGGGGTTTTTTTTTTATGGATTTATTGCATTTACATTCAATTTCATTGATTGTAATTAGCTCCATGGAGAGCTAAACCCCCTAGTGGGTACTTGGATTGTGAACCATAGGATGTATTCATTTTATTGAACCTTGTTATTATGCTTTCATTAATTGATGTTTTTATTGAGTTCCAATCTTGAATGCATTGATTGTATGAATACTCCCTTAGAGTGACACTAAGGTTGAGAGTTCTTGTTCGTAAGACTTGTGAGTGTGAGGTTGAGAGATTGTTCAATTTCTCCTCTAGGACATGTATAGGGTTAGGCATAGTTGACCTTAGATTTGGGACCATGTATTAAAGGATCTCAACGACTCAATAATGCATTAGTTAGGAAGAATAATAGAGGGTTTTTGCACTTCATATGATTGTCCTAAGCGGATCAATATCCGAGTACCCCATTTATATCGATTGCCTTAGCTGTCCTTAACTTGTGCTCTCTCTCTTGTCTCTTTTCATTTTGATTGCATTACATCTTGTCACACAAATCACTATTCATATTTCACTTAGTTAAGAAATAATTTAAGTCTTTTTACTCCCTACTCCCTATGGATACGATACCCACTCAACTAGGATTTTATTACTTCGACAAACCCGTGCACTTGCTAGACATATGGAAGGGGTGTTGTCAGAAGCCAATGTAGATTTTGAATACATCAGTTGGAGGACATCTTGAGAAGGATTGAACGCGAAGACATAAGTCAGGTTCAAGATGCGAGAATGTGTGCCAACCTCCTCGTATTCAAGTCAGCACAATGATTTGGAGGGGCACAAAGGTACTCACATTCAAGTATTCCGGATTGTGCATGTATAGCAAGATCTCCACCAATGTAGATGTTTATCAAAGAAGCAAAGCGATCTACGATGTAAACATGTGCCTATTTATGTTACCTCAATGAGAACATGGATTTGGGAGTATTTCAGGCTGGTACTATAGTAGGATACTTCAGCAAACACTGTAGTTATTCACCGTAGCAGGAAACTTTCACAGTCAGCCGAGAAAGGTGATTTCTAGAGAATCCACACTGGTGTGTTGAAATTCCACACATCCTTGCATTTATCCACTGTCCGTGTGGTGAATCCACAGGGGCGTGTGGATTCCATATTCCAGCCTTATTTAAGGCTGATTTCATACCCGATTTCAACATTCTTTTCTCCATCTTTTCCCCAACTTGAGATGGGGCGTTAGCTAGGGTTTGGAGAGGTATTGGCAAGGAATTAGGACAGGTTCTATGGCTCGAACATCATACTCTATTTGGAAGAAGGGTAGTGGGAGAGCTTTCGTCGGCACCAATCCAGCGAGGTGTATCCTAGGTCGAACAAAGGGACCCTTGGACGAGTAGAGGCTTCTCAGCAAGGTCATCGTCACGTCTATCGAGGGGGTTTTCTATGGATTACTTATTTTTACATTTGATTTCATTGATTGTAACTAGCTCCATGGAGAGCTAAACCCCCTAGTAGGTACTTGGATTTGTGAACCCTATGATGTCTTTGTTTCATTAAACCTTTCATTATGCTTTCATTAATTGATGTTTTAATAGAGTTCCAATCTTGAATGCTTGATTGTGTGAATACTCCCTTAGAATGATACTAGTGTTGAAGATTCTTATTGGTAACCCTTGTGAGTGAGTGATACACCATGAGAGTTAGACAAAGCTAGATTGGAGATGGTTGAGAGGGTGAGTCGAGAGGTAGTGGAGTATCCTATTTCCCTTCCTATATGATTTATCCTACCTCCATTTGCTCAAGTTTTTTGCGGTCATAGTAGAGTGAATGGGTTAAGGGATGACCTTTCACTGGGGCTTAGTTGCAGAGGCAACAGAGTGAAGTATTGAAGTGATTTTAGCACCTAGGGCTTAATTGCGACTAGGGACCTTCCACCTGGACCAAAGGGTTAGGTCTACATTAAGAAAGGGGATTTATCACTTGGAATCCGTAGAATTCATTACAATTCTATGCGAGTGCGAGGTTGAGAGATTGTTCAATTTCTCCTCCAGGAAATGTGTAGAGTTAGGCATGGTTGACCTTAGATTTGGGACCATGTATTGAAGGATTTCCATGACTCGTTAATGCATTAGTTAGAAAGCATAATACAGAGTTTTGCACTTGAAACTATTTTCTTAGGCGGAACAATATCCGGGTACGCCCTTTATGTGTGCTCTCTTTCTTGTCTCGTTTACTTTTGTTATGTTATATATTGTCACACAACTATTATTCACTATACACTTAGTTAAGAAACAATTTAAGTGTTTTTATCCCTACTCCCTGTGGATACGATACCCACTCATCTAGGAGTTATTACTTTGACAAATCCATGCGCTTGCGGGACATACGCATGAGGCGTTTGTCAAACACAAGGAGTGTGTGATAAGTGCTTGTGTGTTAAGAATGTGAAGTATTCTTTCCTTATGATGAGCATTACTTTTATCAGATTTAAGCGCTAATACATGTGCATTTGTGTTCTTTTGCGCATGTAGGGTTGTGAAGCTAAGTATTAAGAAAAGAAGCTAAAAGTAGATCGTGAACGTACTATTTGGTGGAATCTTCGAAGGAACAAATGGGAAGACACAAGTGGGGATCTGAGCTATGTGAATGTGTGCCAACCTTCATGTATACAAGTCATTACAATGAGTTGGAGGGGCACGAAGGCAGTCACATTTGCGTATCCCAACTTGTGCATTCATAGCATTATCTAAACCAATTACGCCTTTTATTGAAGAAGAGTTGTGATCTACGACATAAACATTTGCTCGTTTATGTTGCCTTGATAAAAAGTGTGGAATTGGGGGTGTTCTTGGCGGAGTAACAGGTACTGTAGCAAATCATTGTAGCAATTCACTATTGTAGTTACTATTCACAGCCGGCTGAAAATCAGGTTTCCAGAGAATCCACATGGGCGTGTGAAAATTCCACAAACCCGTGTGGAGAATCCACAGGGGCGTGCGGATGCCCAATTCCAGCCCTATTTAAGCCGCTATTCAGCTCGATTTTTGGGAATCCTTTTCATCCTTTTTCCTATCTTTTCTACAACTTTTGAGAGGTCGGTGGCTAGGGTTCCGAAAGGCTTCGGCAAGGCTTTTGGAGTGGTTCTACAGCTTCGAGAGTGACTCACAAGTGCACGGGTTTGTCGTAGTAATAAATCCCAAGTGAGTGGGATATCGTATGTACAGAGAGGTGGGAATAAAAATACCTAAATTGCTACTTAACCAAGTGAAGATGAATAATGATTGTGTTAATAAGATGTGATGTAAACAGAAATAAAAGGAACAAGAATGAAAGGCACAAGTAAGTGAGAGGTAAGGCAATCAATAGAAGTGGGATACTCGGACAATGCTCCACCTTGGACTTACGCTTCAAGTGTAAGACCTACCATTTTACTTCCTAATTAATGCCCAATGTGTCATGGAAATCCTAAAGCACACAGTCCAAAACCTAAGATCAACCGTGACTAACCCTACACTGTGTCCCGGTAGAGAAATCGCTCAGTCTCAACACCGCACACTGCACAAAGTGGCATGGAGTTCTAAGGATTCCAAGTGATAAAACCTATTCCTATGTGTAGCTCTAACCCTTTGGTCCACGCAAAAGACCCCTAATTACAATTAAGCCCCAGATACTACGGTCACTTCAATGCTTCACTATGTTGCTCGGACAACTAAGCCCCAGCGGAGTTCATCCATTAGCACTTCACTTTATTGTAACCGCAAATAACTCTAGGAAATGGAGTTGGATAAATCACACCGTAGAGGAAAGGGGACGCTCCGCTACCTCTCGACTCACCTTCTGAACCCTCTCAAATCTAGCTTTGTCTAACCCTCATGGCGTGTCACCCATCCACAAAGATTACCAATATTGACTCTCAACCCTAGTGTCACTCTAAGGGAGAAATCATTCAACAAGCATTCAAGATTAAACCTCAAATAAAAGGATCAATTAAGGAAACCATAATGGAAAGTCAATGAAACAATAACACCCTAGGGTTTAAAAAATCCAAGTACCCACTAGGGGGTTTAGCTCGAGCACAATACAATCAACAATGAAATCGAAATTAAAGATAAGCAATCCATAGGAAAACCCCTTGATATTCATGTCGATGATATTGTGGAGTAGCCTCATCTTCTCAAAAGGTCCCCTTGTCCGGCCTAGGCCACACCTCACTGGATTGGTGCCGATGAAAGCTCCCCTAATAACCTTTTTCCAAGAGAAGCAAAGTGTCGAATCCAGAGAACCACTCCAAAGACGTGCCAAAAGCCTCTCAAAACCCTAGCTGACATCCTCTCATAAGATGGAGAAAAGTTGGAGAGAAGGGGAAAAGAAGATCCACAAAATCGGCCTGAATTGCGGCTTAAATAGATCTAGAATCGGGTATCCACATGCCCCTATGGATTTTCCACACATGCCTGTGGAATTTCCACATGGGCATGGGTAATTTCCACATGGCATTTGGAAATCTTATTTTTGGCCGGTTGTGAACAATAACTGCTACAGTATCATGCTGTAGTGATTTGCAAAAGTAACTACTACAGTACTCCGCTGAAACACTCCCAATGCCACACTTTTCATTGAGGCAACATAAACATGCACACATTTATGCCGTAGATCGCAACTCTTCTTCAATCAAAAGCCTCATTGGTGAAGATCTTGCTATCATTGCACAAGTCGGGATAAGCAAATGTCAATGCTTTCGTGCCCCTCCAACTTATTGTAATGGCTTAAATACATGGAGGTTAGCACACATTCACATATCTTAGAGCATCACTTGTGTCTTCGCGTTTGTTCCTTACAAGATTCCACCAAATAGTGTGTTCACGATCTACTTTTGGCTTCTTTTCATAATACTTAGCTTCACAACTCTACATGAGCAAAAGAACACAAATACATATATATTAGCGCTTAAACTTGATAAAACTAATGCTCATCGTAAGGAAAGAACACTTCACATTCTTAACACACAAGCAGTCATCAAACTCCCCCACGCTTAAGCTTTTGCTTATCTTAAAGCAAAGAAATAAAACAGTGAAACATAGAAGAAGGAAAGATTGAAAGTGCTCGGCCTTAGGTTCACCAAAGCATGAAACGGAAGCATTCTACAAGTAAGGGAAATGTCAACACTAAATACAAAAAATCAATGCTATAGCTAAAAACTCGAATCAGAGAGGACAACAAACCCGAGAACGTGTAAGTGTGTGTAAACTCACTCAAGTAAACCCAAAGTATACTCTACAATGTTCCAAGTATAAGGGACTTATTTAACTACTAAATGTAACAAAATGAAAGGATGGTAGTAGCTTCATAAATCCTCTAAGGTAGCTCTTTCCGAAGCGGCCGCTAAGGTGACTTTTAGAGTTTCGAGGTGGTATCTCTTTCTACCTTTGTAGTAGCTTTCACTCATTCCATGAGATAGCTCTTTCTCTAATTAGGGCATAACTAGTATACGACTTATGAGAGTAGCTTCATAATTCATAGGTGGTAGCTCTTTCCACATAAAATGCACAACTAAACAATATATCTATTTGTATTCTTTCTTTTCTTTTTCCAATTTTTTTCAGCAAAATAGAACAAGAAACAACACTAATTAGTGCCTTAAACATCGAACTTGAGTTTTCAAAAGAGTTTCATGAGTGAGTGGTGCAACAACTATCAATCTGGCAAAAATTCCTTGAAATTCAAGTAAAAACTAGACCATGAGAACATTCAATATCAAAAATTCTCCTAGACTCAAGAATACAAACATTGCAACTAAGGTGAACCGCCATTGGATACCTGAGCATGTATATCATTCAAAGCTTATGTAAAAAGACATGTGCAAAGTGAATTCCCCCACCCCCCCCACACACACACTTAAGATGTATACACATGCAAGCACAATAGAAAGTATAGCAATCAAGTAAATATGTGGGAGTGGGCAATTAAACAATACTCCCCTAACTCCTAATGTTGCATTTGATGGAGCTAAATCCTTAGGAGTAAAGTTCCAACAGGTTGTGAAGCACACATGGCCCACATTTGCCGTGTCCATGAATATTTCTCAAGTCGCATATTGACAAGACCATCTGCATGCATGGACAAGGGGGTTTAGTGAAGCTCAATAAAAAACAAAAACAACTTGAGTATACAAAAGATAAAGCAATAAAATACAAATCGTGACAAAAATAAAAGATAAACTCAGAAGAAAGATCATTTCTGAGTGTACAAGTTCAAAATAAAATGCAAAAGTAAAGAAGAGAAAGATGAGTCAAGTGTCAGTGTCATCCAGTGTAGGCTCTACTGTTGCTGTTGTCTGTGCCAGGTCGAATGGTGCCGGTGGAGATAGAGATGGTGATGCTGGCTGGGTCTGAGCGGTCCTCGATCTCTTGATGAGAGGTGAAGACGCGTCTCGCTCTAATAACTGCAGTATGGTGTCAAGACGCGCCATCATCCCTACGTACTGTGCAACTTGTGTAGCCTGAACCTCGGCGATCTCGGTCCGAAGCACACCCATAACACTCTCAAGCCTCTCAAAATGATTATGGGCTTGAGAAGGAGTATGAATGTGTACCGGGCGCCAGTGTGTCTCCTATGCTATAAGGGGTTCCCTAGTCTCCATCGATGCCAACTGAGGCTCAAGAACCTACCGTGAGCCCTCTGTTGTTTCTCCTCCGCCCTCAGCGGTCTCTGGGATAGGTGTAGCCAGAATGTATACTCGAGGCCCATATCTGTGCACTAATCCCATTATGCTTATCGTATCAAGTCCGAGAGGGGAGGGGAAGACTATCCTTTCGGCACCTCGGATAGCATCCAAAAGGCCCATCCCCAAGATGAGTCTAATGATGTAGGGGACAGTGAATAATACTCTAACTCTCGCATACTAGCCTTGTTACCTCATGAAGTCTACCACTACGTGCCCCAGGTGAATCTTTATATTCTGAGCCTTGGAATATAAATAAAGTAAGTCTTGTCGGCTCAAAACACTGTGTTATGGACTCAGCCATTCACAAATCTGCTAATGACTGATTTTAAGTATCTGTAACTCTGTCGGGACAAATAAGAGGCCTTGGACACTTGCGGTTCATACTGTCCCTATCTACATAAGGCTGCGGGGTCAGGGTGCTAGGGTAATCTGTGGGCAAGTGTCCGTACTCCTATGTATATATGTATGTCTCATTATACAAGCCCATATGAACTGAAAGCTCAGTGACACTCATGCTAAAATGGCGTCAAAATGCCTTGAACTGAATAACATCAATGATATTGAATCTCCCATACGGCTGGTCTGTCACGCCCTGACACTATCTGGACACGTGGCGATCGCCACGGCAATAACGTGTGAACCCTACAGCCTCCCACCTCCTAGACACCGTAAGGCTAAAAACAAACCTACTAACACCACTTACTAAAGAAAGATACAAGGTTCATAACAAGACCAGCTAGGGTTCCACATACATCCAAAAAGTATAGATACAGGAAAAGTACACAAGGCCCAAGTCTAGTGGATCCATAAAATTTACATGCACACTACACTAACCTAAACAAAGGAAAAAAAGGAGGCCATTCTACTGCCTAAAAAAGGAGGTCATTCTGCTGCCTGCCCAGCACAACCCAGTCCAACGTCACAATCCGAGAAAAGACAAAGGAGAGTGGTGAGTAACAGGTGTTACCCAGTGAGTGGTGACAACATAGGGATAACAGAGTAAATAAAGTTCTTCAAATAGTAGTAACCACAATAATAATAACATATAAAAGTAGTTCTAAGTATTCGACAAGTTAACAGATAAGACAATGGTTCAAAAATAGTATAGTTAAGTAACATTTTCCAACACATTGAGCATCGCTCAAAATACAGGCTGGCCTTAAACAATTCCCAAGCTAACCATGGCCGTGACTAGACCAAGGTGTTTTAAGACTTTTAATATTCACAAATGCTGCATTCCTTGGTGTTGGCCATTGAGATCCCCGTGTGGTGACCCCGGGTTACTCACATAAAAGACCTTTGTTAATGGCTCTGTGCACCTCTTGACTAGGGTAAACGCATGGCTGATCACGCCGTCTCCCATCGGGCCGGACCGTGGAACCCAACACTGCAGTGTTGGACCTAAGTCCACTGTCACCATCAAAATCCAAATACCACAAGGAAATTCTTTCCAATTCCAAGTTGAGGGATCAAGCATATGATGTATAAATATAGAAATATACCATAATCCAAATTCCATTTGCATGTACAAGACATTTACATGTAAACATATTTCTTTTGAAATAATTATGTATAAGTATACCAGAATCATTTTGCCATGTAACTTCAGGCTCAAAATATCCATATATAGATATATAGCCAATTAAATCTGATTGAACATCAAATTTATGATATAAATCATATAAAAAAATATCATTATACTCTTATGAAATCTATGCAATTAACAAGTAAACCACTCACTGAATTCATCTTCTTGTCTCGAGATGCGCTCACTGGTCAGCAGTTTCCTTCCCCTTAGAAGATGCCTCACCACCTAGAATCAAGTAAGGAATCTAAGAACCAATGCACACAAGAATGGAAACTAAAATGCATGCAAATGGCTAATTACATGTTGAACATGTAATGTGAGAGTTTTAGGGTAAAACAACATCATTTTGGCCCCAAACGACCCCAAACCGAAGGAAAATTAGTTCCAAAGGCTTCGCGGTAAGAAGAACTTTGATTTGGACCAAAGAAATACAAAAAAAGGCCAAGGCTTTTTGGTGCCACAGTGTTGTCGGAATCGCTACAGTAACCACGATTTGCTACAGTGTCTGCCCTTGTTTCAACTGTTTCTTGTCGATTTACAACACCAAAATGAAAATTTTCTTTACAAACATACACATACATGAATCACATGATAGAGGGCTTTGATTTGAGTCCAAAAATGACTCAAACAAAGGTTGATTTCTAGGGTTTCAAGGATTTTCAAAAATGATTAAATACGAAGAAAATACAAGGAGAAAACTTGAATCAAAGCCTTATCAAGCTCTGGAGAATGAGATGAATAGGATAGAAGTGATGATTCACCGAAGAAGCTCGTCGAAGAAATTTTTTTCAAATGAAAAGCCTCTCGACCAAAGTGAAGAAATGGAAACAAAGAGATAAGAAAGGAAATGAGATGCTGAGAAGAGAAGCCACGTTGCTTCTCTTATCCATTCAATTTTCAGATTTTTTTTAAAGAAAAGGACAAATTACCAAAATGCCCCTTATAAGAGAAAATTGAAAGAAATGAGCCCAAAATACTGTTTTGCCCCTTGTTTTCGGCTGGTTTCACACCTAACCTACAGTGCAGTAACGTTTGCAAAAAAAAAATCTTAAAAGGCATGAGGTCAAAATCAGGACAGGGTATCACACTCTACCTCCTTAGGGAAATTTTGTCCTCAAAATTTCTACTTACCAGACTCACTAAACAAATCAGGATATTTCTCTTTCATGAACTATTCAGGTTCCCAGGTCAACTCCTCAATTCGATCACCTTTTTAAAGGACTTTTACAACTGGCACCACCTTTCCTTGAAGCACTTTATCTAGCCGATCAAGGATACGATCAGTTCTGACTTCAAACGTCAAATATTCTCGAAGTTCCACCGGGGATATTTCAAGTGTATGCGATGGATCTGACACGTACTTCTTCAACAACGAGACGTGGAAAACATTATGGATCCTCTCTAATTTTGGCGGCAACTCAAGCCTATAAGCCACTGGTCCAACTCTTTTGAGTATCAAGAGTGGCCCAATATAACGAGGATTTAGTTTTCCTTAGCTTCAAAACCGTATTATTCCTTTCCAAGGTGATATCTTCAGGAAAAATCTATCACCTAGTTGGAACTTTGAATCTCTTCTCCTGTTGTACGCATAGCTCTTTTGTCGATCTTGGGCTACTTTTAACCTATCTCGAATCACCTTCACTTTTTCTGCGGTTTCTTCAATCAATTCCACACTTGGCAACTTTCTTTTACCGACTTAACTCCAACAAAGAAGTGTTTGGCACTTACGTCCATACAAAGCTTAGTAAGGAGCCCTACCAATACTTGCATGAAAACTATTGTTATCAGAGAATTCCACAAAAGGTGAATGATTCTCCCAATTTTGATGGAAATCAAGAACGCAAGCCCTCAACATATCCTTAAGTGTCTGGATTGCATGGTCTGGTTGGCTACCTATCTGAGGATGCTATGCAGTGTTGAATCTAAAAGTTGTCCCAGAGCCTGATGAAACTTCGGCCAAAACTGAGATGTAAATCTTGGGTCACTTCACTTATAAATAGCCTCTCTAATATTTCCAAGGAATACTTGGTATGAATGGCCAGAAAATTGGCTGATTTTGTCAAATGGTGCACAATGACCCATAAAGCATCATGCCTCTATAGAGTTTGTAGTAACCCAACCACGAAGTCCATAGTAATATGCTCCTATTTCCACTCTGGGATAGGCAAAGGTTCTAATTGTCCCGCTGGTTGCGGATGCTCTACTTTTACTTGCTGGCAGACTAAGCATCTTGCTATAAACTCTGCAATCTCACGCTTTATTCCAGACCACCAATACTTTTCCTTGATCATACAGTACATCTTAGTGGTGCCTGGGTGAACTACATAGGATGAGGAATGAGATTCCTTTAAAATAGCACTTTGACACGTCCGTATATGCATGTACACCGCAAATGCATGGGTGTCGAAGTAATAATCCCAGATTAGTGGGTATCGTATCCATAGAGAGTCGGGAATAAAGACACTCAAATTGTTTCTTAACTAATGTGGAAGATGCATAGTGATATGTGTGACAAGATTCAATTCTCAAGAGTAAAAATAACAAGAAAGAGAGCACAAGTAAAGGAGAAGGTAAGGCAATCGATAAAGATGTGGTACCCGGATATTGTTCCGCCTAGGACAATCATTTCAAGTGTAAGAAACCTCTATTATGCTTCCTAATTAATGCAATAGTGAGTCATGGAAATCCTTAATTGCATAGCCCCAAATATAAGGTCAACCATGCCTAACTCTATACATGTCCTGGAGGAGAAATTGAACAATCTAAACACCTCGCACTCGTATAGAATTGTAATGAGCTCTAGGGATTCCAAATGATAAACCCTATTCCTATGTATAGACCTAACCCTTTGGTCCAGGTGAAAGATCCCTAGCCACAATTAAGCCCTAGATGCTAAAATCACTTTAACGCTTCACTTTGTTGTAGTCGCAACTAAGCCGCAGCGGAAGGTTATCCCTTAGCCATTCACTCTACTATGGCCACAAAGAACTCTTGGAACATGGAGGTAGGATAGATCACACCGAAGGGGAAAGGGGACGCTCCACTACCTCTCGACTCACCCTCTCAACCCTCTCCAATCTAGTTTTGTCTAACTTTCATGGTGTGTCACTCACTCACAAGAGTTACCAAGAAGAACTCTCAACCCTAGTGTCACTCTAGGGGAATATTCATATAATCAAGCATACGAGATTGGAACTCACAATAAATACTAATTAATTGAATGCATAATAAAACATTCAATGAAACGAATACATCCTAAGGTTCACAAATGCCCAAGTACCCACTAGGGGTTCAGCTCTCGATGGAGCTAGATACAATCAATGAAATCGAATGTAAAAACAAAGCATCCATAGAAAACTCCCTCGTTAGTCGTGGTGATAGTCTTGTGGAGAGTCCTCTACTCATCACAAGGGTTCCTGTATCTGGCATAGGATACACCTCATAGGATCTGTGTGACGAAAGCTCTTCCACTAACCTTCTTCCAAACTGCGCGCGGTGTCGGAGCCGTAGAACCTCTCCAAAGCTCTAGCCAATACCTCTCAAAACCCTAGCCACAACCCTATCTCAAGTTGGGGAAAAGATGGAGAAAAGAATACTGAAATCGGGGTTGAAATCTGCTTTTAAAGGGCTGAAATCGGGGATCCAAAAGCCCGTGTGAGCACCCCTGTGGATTTTTCACACGGGAGTGTGGATTTTTCACACGGGCGTGTGGAATTTCCACACGCCCGTGTGGATTCTCTGTTTTCCTGTTTTCTCGGCCGGTTGTGAACAGTGCTTGTACAATATTCTTGGTATAGTTTTTCTATAGTACCCTACTATAGTACCGGCCCAAAATACTCCCGAATCCATGCTTTCATAGAGGTAACATAAACAGGCACACGTTTACGTTGTGGATCGCTTTGCTTCATCAATAACGGACATGTTGGTGGAGATCATGTTTTATATGCACAAGTCAGAATGCTTGAATGTGACTGCCCTTGTGCCACTCAAATAGTTATACTAACTTGAATACAAGGAGGTTGGCACACTTTCCGCATCTCGAACGCAACCTATGTCTTCGTGTTTGAACCTTAGCAAGATTTCCTCCAAAATGATGCATTTACGACCCACATTGGCTTCATACTTTCATATTCGGCCTCACAACCCTTCATGTATGAAAGTAATATAAATACACACATATTAGCATTAAAACCCGAGAAAAGTAATGCTTAACACAAGGAAAGAACACTTCGTATTCTTATCGCACAAGCACTTGTCACACGTCTAAGTCCTGTATCCTTTGGAATACAAACCTTTCCCTGAAAAACAAGAATATTATCACTGCAAAGCCCAAATTCACTAGTTTCACCCATTTCCAATCTCTGTATTTCTTTCACTAACTCTTCATCTACTCTCTGATATTCTTGAATTTGTACAAGTAATGATGGTCTTACAACAAAAGTTTCCAAGAAAACTCCCTTTGGCACAACCTTAAGTCTCACATCCATGTTCTGAAGAACTGAAAGTTGAGACTAATAAGTTGTTGTAGCAGAAATTGGAGAAGTTGAAGTCATCCTACTTAGAGCTTCGGCTACCACATTGGCTTTCCCTGGAAGTCAATCACCAGGTCATAATCCTTGATACACTATAGCCATCTACACTGCCTCAAGTTTAGCTCCTTCTAAGTGAACAAATACTTTAAACTCTTATGATCTGTATAAATCAAACATCTCTCTCTTTAAAGATAATGTCGCCAGATCATCAGAGGAAAAACCACTACTGCTAACTCGAAATCATGGGTAGGATAATTCAACTCATGTTTCTTTAATTGCCGAGAAGCATAAGCTATCACTCTCCCATCTTGCATCAGTACACAACCAAGTCCCTGTCATGAAGCATCACTGAACACCACAAACTCTTTACCACTGGTAGGCAGGGTGAGCATTGGCGCCGCAATCAGGCAGTTCTTTAACTCTTGGAAACTATTCTCACATTTCTCATCCCAAACAAACTTTATCTCCTTTTGAGTTAACCATAACAAGGGTGCAACAATCTTAGAAAACCCCTCGACAAAACATCGGTAATAACCTGCCAACCCCTCGACAAAACGTAGGCAATAATTACTTCAATTTTCTTTTGGTCCACACAAATTCCTTCTCCAAACGCCACATGTCGAAGAAACAATGCTTCCTACAACCAAAATTCACACTTTGAGAATTTAGCATACCTCTTTTCTCTAAGGATCTGCAATACTGCACGCAAGTATTGCACATGCTCTTCTTCAGTTGCTGAGTAGATCAAAATATCATCGTTGAAGACAATCAAAAACTTGTCTAGATATGGTCTGAAGACTCTATTCATGAGGTCCATGAAAGCAGCTGGGGCATTAGTCAAATCAAATGGCATGACCAGAAATTAATAATGTTCATATTGCATACGGAACGTTGTCTTCGGCACATCACTCTTGTTGATTTTCAACTGATGGTAACCAGACAGAAGGTCAATCTTTGAAACACTCTTGCTCTATGCAACTGGTCAAACAAATCATCTATTCTGGGTAAAGGATACTTGTTCTTAATGGTCATCTTGTTCAATTACCGGTAATGGATACACAATCTAAAGGACCCATCCTTTTTTCTTCAGAAAGAGAACTTGTGCACCCCAAGGTGACACACTAAGCCGTGCGAACCCTTTATCCACCAAATCCTGTAACTACACTTTTAACTCCTTAAGCTCTGTTGGTGCCATGCGATACGGAGGAATGGAGATTGGAGCAATACCTGGTAGCAAGTTAATAGCAAACTCAAACTCTTGATCTGTGCTAATCTAGGTAATTCATCAAGAAATACATCCTCAAACTCCTGAACAATTGGGACATCCTTGAAGTTTAGTCTACCAATTCTTGTATCCACTATATGGGCCAGATATGCTTCACATCCCTTATGCACTAGTTTCCTTGCTTTCATAGAAGATATCACACACCTTGAAAGAATCTTCCTTTCACCCTCAAGCACAATATTAGATCCATGAGAGGTTTGCAAAGTCACTTCTTTCTTGAAGCAGTCGATGGCAGCCTTACGCCTGTTCAACAAGTCCATCCCAAGTATGGCATCAAAATCTCACATCTTTAGTGAAATCAAATCTGCCTCAAACTCCAAACCCTTCACCATGATAGGATATCCTCGAAAAAACTACCTCTCTGACAATCTCTTCACAAAGGGCATTTGGATCACAAGTTCAGAGCCTAAAGAAGAAGCTATTCTATTGGCATGACATGCAAATATGATGCTAATAAAAGATCTTTCTGAACCTGAGTCTATCAAAGCATATGCATCTTGGTGAAAAATGGATACAGTACCGGTAATCATTGGTCTATCCTGCAAGGGGAGATACTGACCCTGGCACTCCATGGCCTAACTCTGGACATGCTCACTTGTGGTTGCTTGTCTATCCACACTGGTAATATCTGCATGGCTCAGGGCATTGACCAGAATGAAATCTGTTTCAGTTCCTGCACCTGGGAACATTTCCAGTTGTCTTGCCTCCAATACAACCACTAGCAGATGTGGTACCCTTCTGACTGCCAATATGCCTTGATGACGGTTTGACTGAGTTAGATCCTGAGAACCCTGAAGAAGTGTCCTCACTCTTACTGTATTTGGATGCCCTTGAAAAATTTTTGTGTTTTCTATTGGCTAGATTCTTACGAAGGCGCCTACCTTCATTGACCAAATTCTCACCCCTCAAAGCGAACTGAACCACTTCCTTGAAAGTCTGATTCCAAGTAACTGCCATCTTCTCTAGGATACTGAGATTCAGTCCTGTCTTAAACTTGGAACATAGGGCTTCTTCACCACCAGCAATTTCAAGTACAAAGTTAACCAGATCCTTTAACTCTACTTTATACTTTGGCACTACCTTGTTACCCTGAACCAACCTCATGTACTCTTGTTGTTTTGGTCACGATGAAATCGAGTGTAGTATTTTTCATCAAACTCTTATAGAAAATCTGAATAAGTCAATGGTACATCTGAATGACCCTTCATAATTTCTCACCAGATCCTTGCTCGGTTCTCGAGAAGTCTGACTGCAACCTTTAGCTTTAACTTATCTTCCATGCCCATGTCCTCAAAAATAGCAAACAACCTCTTCAACCATTCTTTGACAGTTATGGCATCACTTGACCCATCAAAAGCATTACATCCCAACTGTCTTACTTCCTTAAGTAACTTGGACAGGATTAAGCTATAATTAGTTTTGCAGTCTTCTAATGGTGGTTGTTGAACTGAAGGAATTGGGAGTGGTGGTACCATAGATACTGGCTCAGTATGGGGCTGTCCCCAAAATAGACTCCAATAACCCATGAAGTCACGGTATTCCTGGTATGTCGACTGACGGCCCTGGCATCCCAATATGCCTTAAAGCTTTAAAGAGCTTCGGGGGGTGGTGCTACTCATAGAGTTGCAGTATTCGACACCGAGTCTGGGACACTGGGAGCATGCACTAATGCTGCCATAGTAGGCTCATGTTCTGAACAGAACTCTTAGTTAGGGGGAGGAGGAGGTTCCTCAGAAGGAACATCAGCTCCTCGATGCGTATGTCGACTCTATGCTGGCATTCTATTTGAAAGAAACAAACAAAGACAAATTTAAAACTAAACCCCTACAGACACTTATGCTAGATGCAAATAATTCGTAGCGAAATTAACAGGTTAAGAATTCGGACTAAGATCAGCCTGAACCTCTAGCTTTGATAACAATAAAATTGTTACGCCCTGACCCTAGCCGGGCACATGGAAATTAATAAATGCTTGAGTAGACATATTTTTATATATGTTTACATGCATTGAGCATCATTTTTACTATGGTTTATGTCTCATATTGTGTATTTGGTGTTCTTTTATGCATATAGGTTGTGAATGCCTTGAAGAGTAAAAAGGAAGCAAAGATGGGCTATAAAGACATAATGTTGGGAGTTCTTGTTCAATTCAAGGACCAAGACACGAGAGGAATTTATAAATGTGGAGATGTGTGCCAACTTCTAAGAAGATTCAAGTCAATTCACTAGTTGGAAGGGCACAAAGGCAGCCACATCTTCATGTTTCTTCTCTTTGTGAAGATTGCAAGACCTCTCAAAGATACATCGATGAAGAAAAGTTTTATAGCCTACCACATGGACGTGTGCCCGGACATGTGGCCTTAAGAGAAGAGTGATTGGACCGCGTTTTGTGAAAAGTACTGCAGCAGAATTACTGTTCACGCGCCCACGTGGAAATTTCACGCGCCCGCGTGAAAATTTCTGCAGCCCACGCGGCCGCATGGAAAATCCACACAGGCGCGTGAGGGCACGTGACAGGCGCGATCTAAGGCCTATAAATAGCCATTTTGCCCTATTCTTTCTCATCTTTTGTGCGGCTCTTGAGGGGTGAGACGGCTAGGGTTTGGAGAGGAGGTCTTTGCGGCTTTGGATGCGCTTCATCACCAACTTTGATCGATTCCTCCTCTGTCATAGCATCAAGGAAGCCACCGGTGAACCTAGCTTCGGAGTGGGTCCTTCAAGACGTCGAAGTTCTCCATCAAGGCCATCAGTTCATATATAAGGAGGTTTATTTCTATAGTTTTAATGTACTTTTATTCATTGATGGTGTGTTTTGTATGTTTCTCCATGGAGAGCTAAAACCCTAGAGGGTATTTGGGCTTGTGAACCCTAGGATTCTCATCTTTTGTGGATTTGCTTAGTGTTTCTATTTAATCCGAGTTTGATTAAGTTTTAATCTTGTATTCTCATTGCTTGTTTAATTAATCCTTGTGGTTGATGGGATTTGCATGATTTGTTACTTTGATGTGAGAGAGGTCTCCATTAGAGTTAGAACTTCAAGGTTAAAGAGGATTGAGGGGGTGAGTCATGAGATAGTGGAGTGTCCCCTCTCCCTTCCGATTGAGTGTATTCTATCTCTGTTCCTTAAGGTCTATGCAACCATATTTGGTGTGAGGCGTGAGATTAAGAGATTTCTCCACCGGGACCTTGTAGGGGTTAGGATCCTTCGCCGGGAATTAGGGTTGGATCAATCTTTAGGAATCGGATACACCTCTTGGAATCCCTTGAGTGCTTTGCAGTCATATGTGGTGTGAGGTGTTGAGATTAAGTGATTTCTCCACCGGGACCTCGTAGGGGACTAGTATCGGTGATCGAGAGGCCGGATCCAATTATATTTGGATTTCCACGACTTAACTTACTCATCATAGAAACACTTTGCTTATTCGGTACCTAATACCTGAATCCTAGGGGGAGCAATTCCCGAATACCCCACTTTTACTGATTGAGATCTCCATCCATTTAACCCTTGCATATTCGTCTCCGGTATTCACTTCTTCGCACATTAGATCACCACACCTTTCAATTTATCATTAGGTTAGAAAGCAGAGAAGAAGTTAGTACTAGTAGCCCTGTTCCCTGTGGATTCGACTACCCACTCACCGGGGTAATTATTACTTTGACACCCGTGCACTTGCGGTACATACACGCATATTCGGGCATGTCAGGAATCACCACGGCAACAAGGAATGAACCCGCTTACTAAACACCGCTTACTAAAGGAAGATACAAGCTCCATAACAGGACCAACTAGGGTTCTACATACAATAAAAAAAATATAGATATAGGAACGGTACACAAAGCCCAAGACTAGTGGATCCATAAAATTTACAAGCACACTACACTAACCTAAACAAGTGAAAAAAAATGAGGTCACTCTACTGCTTGCCCAGCACAACCCAGTCCAATGTCGCAGTCTGAGAAAGGAGAAGGGAGAGTGATGTGTAACAGGTCTTACCTAGTGAGTAGTGACAGCATAGAGATAATAGAGTAAATAAAGTACTTTAAATAGTAGTAACCAAAATAATAATAATATATAAAAGTAGTTCTAAGTATTCGACAAGTTAACGGATAACACAATGGTTCATAAATAGTACAGGTAAGTAACATTTTCCAACACATTGAGCATCACTGAAAATATAGGCTGGCCTTAAACAATTCCCAAGCTAATCGTGGCCGCGACTAGCTGCGGGGTCACCAAGGTGTTTTAAGACTTTTAAAATTCACAAATGCTACCTTCCTTGGTGTTGGCAACTGAGATCCTCATTTGGTGACACCGAGTTACTCACATAAAAGAAACTTGTTAATGGCTTCGTGCTCCTCTTGACCAGTGTAAACTCAAGGTTGACCACGCCGCCTCCCATTGGGCAGGACCGTGGAACCCCGCACTGCAGTGTCGGACCTAAGTCCACTGTCACCATCAAAATCCGAATGCCACAAGGCAATTCTTTCCAATTCCAAGTCGAGGGATCAAGCATATGATGTATAAATATAGAAACATACCACAATCCAAATTCCATTTGCATGTACAAGACATTTACATGTAAACATATTTCTTTTGAAAAAAATATGTATAAGTATACCAGAATCATTTTTCCATATAACTTCAGGCTCAAAATATCCATATATAGATATATAGCCAATTAAATCTGATTGAACATCAAATTTATGATATAAAACATATAAAAAAATATCATCATTAACAAGTAAACCACTCACTGAATCCGTCGTCTCGTCTTGAGATGCGCTCGCTGGTCAGCAGTTTTCTTCCCCTTAGAAGATGCCTCACCACCCAGAATCAAGTAAATAATCTAAGAACCAATTCACACAAGAATGGAAACTAAAATGCATGCAAATGGCTAATTACATGTTGAAAATGTAACGGGAGAGTTTAGGGTAAAACGACCTCATTTTAGCACCAAACAAGCCCAAACCGAAGGAAAATTACTTCCAAAGGCTTCGAGGTAAGAAGAACTTTGATTTGGACCAAGGAAATACAAAAAAAAGGCAAGGCTTTTCGGTGCTACAGTGTTTTCGGAATTACAACAGTAAACTGCGCATTTGCTACAGTAGAACTGCCTTGTTTCAATTGTTTCTCGTTGATTTACAACGCCAAAATACAAAATTTCTTTACAAAGATACACATACATGAATCACAAGATAGGATGCTTTGATTTAATTCCTAAAACAACTCAAACCAAGGTTGATTTCTAGGGTTTCGAAGATTTTCAAAAATAACTAAATACGAAGAAAATACAAGGAGAAAACCTTTAATCGAAGACTTACCAAGCTCAGGAGAATGAGAGGAATAGGATAGAAGTGATGATTCACCGAAGAAGCTCGTCAAAGAATTTTTTTTCAAAAAAAAAACATCTCGGCCGAAGTGAAGAAGAAATGGAAACAAAGAGATAAGAAAGGAAATGAGATGATGAGAAGAGAAGCCACGTTGCTTCTCTTATCCATTCAATTTTCAGAATTTTTTTTAAAGATAAGGAGAAATTACCAAAATGGCCCTTATAAAAGAAAATTGAAAGAAATGAGCCCAAAAGGCCTTTTTGCCCCTGGTTTTTAGGTGGTTTTCACACCTAATTTACTGTGCAGTAATGTAAGGATGGCACTAGTGTAAAATAACCATTTTGCTCCTAATATTTGCACAAAAGAAAATTTAAAAAGGCATGAGGTCAAAATCAGGACAGGTATAACATGGTCGAACTTGAAAGATGCCAATACTTCAAGTGTCAATGCGCGGAAAACTGGCTCTTGAATCGTCAATAACCTCCTCTAGCTCCCCAAAGCCAATAGCTCGTCTATCTCATATGCCAGCTCATTTCCTCACTGAACCTCTCTCATCGAAGTCAAGTCTATGAAGCAAGACTGTCCAAACCTCAGTCTTGATAACCGCTCAAATCGAGTCTGGTGCTCGGGATTCGAGAACTCAATGTGCTCCAACTGGGGTGAAGTCTCCCAAGGACTCTTACCCTCTTGCTTCCTCGAACGAGATGCCATATCTGCAAAAATTAAACAAAGAATGATGAAAGAAGCTGACAAAATAATACTGCAGTGATCTACATGGGCGTGTGGAAATTCCCCACGGCTGTGTGGATTCTTGGGGTGAAAACCACATGGCTGCCCATCCAAATTCCAAAAATACACTGAAAATTTTGTTTCTAACTCACTCTAAGCATGCGTGGATCATTTTATCATAGAAGCGGAACAACATTCACAATTTTGAATCATTTAAAATCAAGTATGGTGAAGAGGAGAAAGAATAAGTGTTTACCAATGAGAAGAAGATGAAAATTTTGGAAATCAGGAGGAAAACTCACTTTAAACCTTGTTAACTCGACGGCGAGAGGACTGGAGAGTGAAAAGAGTGAATTTTCTGAGTGATTAGGAGTATGACAATAGAGATGTGCGATGAGCTCTTAAGGAAAACTCGTGTCTCATGTAATTCTGCACATCCACACGGACGTGTGGAAATTACCCAGCTCGTGGGACTCCACAGGAGAGACCCACAGGGGCAGACCCATGCCCCAGCGTGCTCTTGGGATAACACCCTATGCTTCTGTACACAACCACAAGGGCGTGCAGAAATTTCCCACGCCCGTGCGCCCGACATACAGGGATATCTCCACGCCCCTGTGGCTCCTCTGTCCAACCGAGAAAATTCTCTAAGTGTTTTCACGTACCTTGTCTTGCCTCACGGGGTTCATAGATGAAGGTCAGCCACTCTTACTCCATTCTTGTGCATCCCCAACGGCCTTGGGGCATTTCTTGTGGCGTTTCCTTGCCCTATTCATCTTCCAAAGCACCTTCTTCACAATCCCCGGGGTAGATGGTACTTCTTCCTCTAGACCAAGCATTATTACTTCTTCGTTCTCCACCTCTTGGTATAGTAACCCCTCGTACGGGTCCGGATTCAACATTTCCTGCACATATTCACCAATTATCTCATTAGTAGTGCAAAGAAAATAGAGAGTATCATCAAAGTCAAGAGAATGTAGCATGGCTTCGATGAGTAGGTATGCGAGTTTGTCATCTCTAACCCTCAGTGTAAACTTCCATCCGTCCATGTCAATCAATGCCTTGGAAGTGCGCAAGAATAGCCACCCAAGTATCAAAAGAACATCTACATTCTAGTCGAAGTCCAACACTATGAAGTCTATAGGAAATATGTAGTTGTCCACCTTGATAAGCACGCCTTTAATTTGGAAGGATTTTTACTTGGTTTTCAGACCGATTCAAGGTTTTGAATCTCAACTCATTGGTAAGCCCTATCTTTTGTTTCTTCTCCAATTCTTGATGTTAATTGATGAAACTAGTTAATAATGCTTCATTTCTACAATTAGAATGATTATGCACGTTTAGAATGAAGTTAGAAGCGATTTAACGGTATATTTTTGGATTTTTGAGGCACGGCCGTGCGTTTTTCATGCCCCGTGGATTCACACAGGCGGGTGGAAAGTCCACACGGCTGTGTGGAGTTCTGCAACATTACTTAATTAACTGGTTTGATCGATTTTCTTTCAAATTTTGCAGATTATGGCACCTCAGTCAAAGAACCAAGTCGAGAAACGGCCGCGTGAGTCATCCCCCGAGGCCGAGAGCCTGAGATTTACTCTCCCCGAGCATCAGGCTCATTTTGAGCGTCTGTCAAGACTTGAGTTCAGACAGACTCGATTCTTGGACACGAGTATATTGAGAGATTTACAGCAGGGAGATAAGTTCGTAGATGAGGTCGAGGAACTCGTTTCGGTGGGTAGATTGAGGCAGTTATTGTCGACTAGGGAGCAAGCCATTCGTGAGCTTACACTTGAGGTCTTATCATCATTCGAGTTCGATAGATCTTATACGAGATTTGATAGCCTTGACGCCATTCAGTTTAGAGCATTTGGACGTTACCATAACAAGAGCATCACTTAGTTTTCAGTTTGGCTTGGCTTGTACGAGGAGTATTCCCAGTTACTGACAGATTACCCTAGGCGTTGATCGCATAGAGGGCTTACCGAGCGTTGTGTGGTCAGGGCCTGTATAAGCTGGGGGATGGATGAGAGGCCCAATGAACATACACCGAAGGTTATAGAGGTTGAGGAGTGAGCAAGCAAAGAGATGGAGGTGGCACCACCACTATTCAAGCCTAGAATCCCTTATCCCTCTAGATTGAAGAATGACCAAGGGGATGAACAGTACAAGAAGTTCCTGAGTATGTTCAAGCAACTCCACATCAATATTCCTTCTGTTGAGGTATTAGCGCAAATGCCTAAGTATGCAAAATTCTTGAAGAACTTGTTGACTAACTAGAAGAAGTTGAAGGAGAGTGCCTTAGTGATCTTAGATGCGTCTTGCTCGGTGGTGTTGCAATAGAACATGCCGAACAAGAAGAAAGACCCGGGAAGCTTCATCATTCAGTGTAATATTGGCAATTTGGGTGAAGAAATGGCATTGGCGGACTCAGGGGCCAGTATCAACGTTATGTCATACACATTATTTAAGAAGCTAGGCTTGGGCAAGCCTAGACCCACTCGAATGACTTTGCAATTGGCGGATCGAACAGTGAGACATCCGAGGGGTATCATCGAAGATATGCTTGTCAAGGTGGACAAGTACATTTTTCCTGTAGATTTTGTAGTCCTAGGCATCGATGAGGATGCGGATGTACCTTTGATATGTGGGAGAATATTCTTGCAGACTTCCAAGGCATTTTCTTGATTTCAATGATGCTTTGTATTTTCTAGACACTACTGATGAGATTGTTGATTAATACATGCAGGAAATTTTCAATCCTGACTCGTACAAGGGTTTGTTCGACAAAGAGATGGAAAATAAAGAAGTTATGATGCTTGGTTCGACTGAAGAAGTACCATCTACTCCGGGGATCCTGAAGAAGGTGCTCCAGAAGATGAAGAGGATGAGGAGATGCCTCTGGAACTCCACCTCTACACTCAAGAGACTTTGTTCATCATGCTTTCAAGCTATGGGTAAGAGGGAAACCTTCATCTTTGAACCCCCATGAGGTAAGACAAGGTACGTCAAGCGTAGTGATGTAAAACAAGAACTTTTTTGGAGACAACCCAAGTGTTTATTGTTTTCTTAGTTAGTAATTTAGTGTTTGCACGAATAAAGTGTTGAGTGTTGGTGTCTTGATTTTTAGATGCATTTGCTGTATTTTATTGTGGGTTTTTAATGTCATCGTGTATTTTCATGTGGATTTGGTGAAGTTTTGGTAGCTTGAGCTAGTTTCTCATGTTTTTCACTAGTATAGTTTGTATAATAGGGTAGGCTTTGAGTGTGTAAACATGTTTAGGAATTTTCTACGGTGCCTACAGAGTTTTTAAGGCATCCAGAGAAAATGCACGGGCGTGTCAAATTTCCGCACGCCCGTGGATTTGTACTGCGAGCTCATCCATAGAAAGTTTTATATCTAAACAACTCTTAAACCCTTGGTGTATTAGCTGTGTGTTGTTGTTATTGTTGCTTCCTTGTGCATTTGTGAACCCCTCTAATTCTGTTGATTATTGTGGTTGCTGTTGTTGCTCATTACGTTGTGTATCAGTGTAAATATTGTTGTTTCCAGGTTGTTGGCTAGCCATACTGTGCCCCAAGGGTTAAGTGGAGGAGTGTCCGTCCTCGGGATGGTCACGACGGTTATCGCGTCTTGTGGACCAGTAGGTCGGGGCATAACAACTAGCAATTAGGTAATTATTCATTTCTTTATTTATTTACGTTTTTATATAATATTTAACCTTTTAACGGGTCTTTATTCATTTTTTGTTATTAAATATTTATTAAAATTTTGAATTGCTTTCTTTCTCTGAAACTTTAATTCCCAAATCTTGATTATATTTGTTAATCTTTGAAATATTAAATTTATTAATTGTTTTAGATATAACTAGATTATTTTTACTATAAAAAGAATGGGATCATTCTTATGTTAGTATATTTCCTCAATGAATTATTCTGCAAATCCTGATTTACCTAAAATTTTGATATTATGTTTGGTTTTCAGACTATAAAATTATTTTGACATAAACTCATTAAGTCTCCAATTAACTGGCCACTAACCCTTTCACTTTTGGTTAAACATTGACCATGTTGACATAAAACTCTGATAAGAGATTTTAGTTTCGCACGGTGCCATTGGTGAAAGAATAACTGACTTGAGTCACTGAGTTTAAATAAATGATCTCTCATATTTTTTCTTCCAAAGTCGGAGATATATATATATATATATATATGTATATATATATTGTTATTAATTTGTATTTTATTGAACCACTTTGATTTGATGAACTATGTTCTTGATAAATATTTGTACTATATGATATGATTTATTTTTATTTCTAGAGTTTTGAAATTTCACATGATCCCAATATTTTTAGTGGGTTTGTCAAGATCATAGTTTGGCAGCCAATTTAGTAGGCTAGCAAGAGCTTGTGTTCCCTTTTTAAATTGGTTGTCATTATGTCTATATTAGTATATGAATTTTGTTTTAGAAAGCCTCTTTGTATTCAAACATCTTATATTGAGTTTGTATTTAAAATTGTCATTTTGATGTTATATTTTCGTTGTGAGAACAGTTCTAAGGCATTGCATACTTACTAGGTTACAGCCCTTGGCTACGCGACGGTTTGTCAGCCACCAAGTTCGGTGAACCGGGTTTGGAACATGAGAGTTTGTATGTGATTAAGGATGAATTGCCTTAAGAAAGGGACTAATCTAATATAAGGAATTGGGTTAATCACTGTGGAATCAGTAAAGCTCCAAACAGTCATATATGGTTTAGGAGAAGAAAAATATCACCACTAGATCTCATTGGGGATTAGTAATTTGTTGCCTTGCGAAAGAGACCGATGTGTTTTAGGATACCCATGGTTTAGCATAATTCAATTAAGCATTAGTTAAATCACGCATGTCATGGGAATCCTAGCAGAGCAATGCCCAAATACCTATTTCGTATTGATTGAACCCTTTCAACTATTACCTTATTGTTTGTCTTATCTCTTAATTCAATTGACATTGTAATTTCTCACAATACTATATTGTGGTTATATAACCAGGAAGTATTAAATACTAGTACTCTCATTTCATGTGGATTCCATTATCTGACTTTCAGGTACATTATACTACTTACGCGATCAATGCACTTGCGGTGCAGCAAGACGTGTGATAAGTGCTAGAAAGTTCATATTATCTATATCATTTACACTATATTCAGCATGGAATTTGATATGTTTAGCACCTAATTAGTGCAAAATTTCATTCTTTTGTTCCTCATGGCCTTTATTTCTGTTTTAGGACAAAAAAAAGCGAATTCAAGATTGTTCTGAAGCAGAATGGACCAAATTACTGAATCAGAACTTTACCATGGCTTGTAACAGTCATGGTGGCATCTCACTCACCACAGCTATTGTGCACACTCAACACTGCCATTATCAAGCCGTGCCAGTGTGACATCACTAGGAGCAACACAAAAGCACAACGGCCTCACAACGGCCGTTGTGAACCCATCACACCCGTGATCCACCCACATAACTCCTAGTGAGCCATGCCAAGATGCCAATTGGATCCCATGCAATAACTTACTCACCATGAGCATCACAATGGCCGTGGTAAAGCCGTTGCGGGCTTGATCATATAAATACACTGGGTTTTTTTAATTTTGGGGGATCCTTTTGTTGAATTTTGAAGAGGATGTTGGATTTTTAGTAAACTATAATACTAGAGATGATTTCCATCAAGATTTTAGCATATTCCAATGAGTTTTCCAAGGGCAATTCAATGTGCATTAATAGTGGAGTACGCATTAAGAGAGTTGGTGTCCTCTTGACAATCTCGGATCTACTTGGTGTGAACACTCGCAAGAGAACAGGATCATCAAGTAATGCCCTATGAGTGACATAGGGATCGTATTCCATGGGGTCAAGGAGCTACCCTTACTTCCTCCTTACTTGTTGTTTAGCTTACAAATCAGAGTGCAGGTGTCCTAAACTAGCAAAAAGGAATAAAAACTACTAAAGGAGGATGCAAATATGCTAGGACGAAAGAGTGGGAAATCTAGAGGAAAGGACAGTCATAGATGCAGATTTCCCCAGGGCTACTAATGCTTGAAGAATGCTAAGGTAAGCGGTGGTGATTTTGTACCAAGAGATTCCTTAAGTAGGTAATCTCGAATCCCTCAGTGATTACCCCTAATCTTATATGAGTATTAGTCCAAAATTTCTTCTGACCAAATCCTACTATGATTGCAATAAGAATAGGGAATTCTCTAATTAGGGTCAAACACACATCTAGGTTCATCCCTAACGATTGGAGGGATACAAAATTCCCGATTCCCTTGGTGTATTCGTATATGGATCCCTTTCATGCTAAATGAGTCTAGTACAAGGGTGTATCCCCTACATCCAAGTATAACCCAAGAGTCGAACCACAGAGTTCTCATGCAATTCAACACAACAAAGAACACAAAGCTTGAATCACCAAATCAAACCACACGCATTCAAGAAAACTAAGCATTCATACAAGCAAGTTCACCCTAAGGTTCACTAACTTCTACTGACCTTGGGGTTTAGCCATCCATACAAGTAAACACAAAGTTCATCATGATGATAATAATTAAAACAATCATAAGAAAACTCCCTCAAAGATTAGAAACAGAATAACTCTACGGATTACATGAAAAGCTTCCACACGAGCCATAATGGGGATTGCTTCCCTCATTGTCTCCAACCTTCTACAAGTAGGATCAAGGGTCGATCCTGGTAGATTATGCTTCTCCCATTGATTTCCTCTTCAAAAATTTCTTCAATCACCTTCTTTAACCTTGGATCTAGATTGTGGAGTTGAGAGCTTCAAGGAGTGGGATGATGATTTCCCAAAAATCCCTAAAAAATTCTTTTAAAACCATTCTTAGGTTATGTTTATGGCAAGGTTCATAGCCGTGAAGGAACCATTAAAAGCCAAGCCATGAAGTACTACAGTACTACTGATAAGTATCTAAATATACGTATTTGAGTGTATGTATTTGTTACCTCTGGCATGTATTTTTATTAAAATTGATGCCCGTTTTGTGCTTAATCGTGTGGTATTTGCTTTGCAGGGAACGGGAACACCATGGATGACACGAAGATATGATTCGGGTGAAAAAGAGAAGAAAACCAGGGCGCAGTACTATAGGCTATTCACTGTAGAATCAACACTGTAGCAAGATATTGTAGCTGTCACTGTAGCACCTGGAGAGTTCCAAGTCAGGATTTGGATCATGGCATACGGCCTCAATGCCGCCCGGGATGATCACTGTAGCTATAATAGAAGATATTTACTTGGAGTTTGCCTACCCAAAATAGTGTCAATGTTGAGCTCCATAGCGAGTGGTATGGCACTCAGGATGGAGGCCATAGCGAGTGGTATAGCACTCAGGATGGAGGCCATAGGGAGTGGTATAGCACTTGGTACAGCACTCAGGATGGGGGCCATACGGAGTGGTATAGCACTCGGGATGGAGGCCATCAAGGGGGTATGATGAGTGGTATATAGAGGGATTTTTGGAGAAAGATTGGGGACTTTTTGGCTGGATTTGTTGGAGACTCTAGGGTAGACTTTTGAAGGTTTTTTGGCAGCCATCACTTGGAGGAAGGGGAGAAACAAAGACACCATTCATTGGGAGAGTTTGGCTTGAAGCTTGGGAAGATCAATAGCTTAAACTTAAAGGGGAAGCCTCGTCATCAAAGAAGGAGAAGCATTTGGCATCTCTAGGGCTAAAAGAAGCATCATTCGGCCGGCGTTCTTTCTCCTCTTCATCATTCGGACTAGGGAGTGTCATTTATGCATTTACTTGTTGCTTTTGTTGTGTTTGAGATACTTATTTGTATGATGGCACACTAGACCCCCAAGACCGCCGGATGGAGGTGAACCTTGGGTGGTTCATCTTGTATTTTTGGATGCTACATTTATATTTGATATACATTTGTGTGATTTATGATTTGGCTCATTGTGTTTCATGCCTAGAACTATTATGTATAGAAATCCGTAGTTCTTGTTTGAGTTGTACATGTAGACGTGACCTACTCGCGTGTACTAGATCGTTAATGAGCTAATAGGGGTATTTGTTGACCAACATGCCGAGAAATTGGGTGTAGGTAGCCCCTCCGAACCATGAGGATAAACTTAGGTTAAGTGTGTCCTTGTTGTGTGATCTCCATTCACTTAATGCAATCGTAGGAATATGACTAAGGAGAGATCCTTGTCATCATTTGTACGGGATTAGTGTTTAGCCACCGAGAAATTGGGGTTGAACTATTGTTGAGGTCCGTCGGTCTAAATCACCCGTGCCATGTATTTTCATGCATCTTTATATCTTGATGACCCCTCTTGGCAATCCTCATCCCTAAGCCTATTCTTATCATCATTGCTATTGTGATTTTCTTGCTTGACTTGGAGTTGTTACACTTGTGTTTTATTTACAATCTTGCTTCTATTAGATTAGTATACCATGCTTGAATTGTAAGGTTAGAAAGTGAGTGATGGAGGAGTAATAGGAGCTCCTTAACCCCGTGGAATATGATCCTTGGGCTTTTGCTCAAGGTATTACTTGGCGACCCCGTACACTTGCGGGTAATCAATCAAGTTTTTGGCTCCTTTGCCGGGGACATTAAGGAATTCTAGGAAACTTCTAGCTTATTGCTCTAACCATTTTTTCTTTTCTTTTATTTCTTCCTTTCATTTGTCTTATTTTTGCTTGAACTTAACTTTCTTTATCTTTCTTGACTTTGTAAGGTACTGTGCATGACACGAGCAAATCGATCAAATTTAGTTGCACAAGATAGTGAAATTGAGAGAGGTTCATTATGGCAGATTTGGGCTTTACACAAGGGCATGAGCGGGCTATGGTTGATATCTGGAATGATTGGGTACCACCTATACATCATTTATTCCACATACAGGCTGAAGTCATCAAACTTCTTGATGCAGGCATTATCTATCCAATTTCTGACAGTGAGTGGGTGAGCCCAGTGCAAGTAGTACCTAAAAAGGGGAGAATGACTGTGATCACTAATGAAAAGAATGAGTTAATACCTACTCGAACAATCATAGGGTGGCGTGTCTGCATTGACTACAGGAAATTGAATGATGCTACCCGAAAGGATCATTTCCCGTTACCATTTATCGATCAGATGCTTGAGAGGCTTGCTGGCCATTCATACTACTACTTTCTGGATGGCTTTTCAGTGTATTTCCAGATTCCCATTGCGCCAGAAGATCAAGAAAAAACCATATTCACATGCCCTTATGGAACATTTGCGTACCGCCGCATGCCTTTCGGCCTTTGTAATGCCCCCGCCACTTTTCAGAGATGCATGTTGGCAATTTTCGAAGATATGGTGGAAGACTTCATGGAGGTGTTCATGGATGATTTCTCTATATTTGGTGACTCCTTTGTGCTATGCCTCAAGAATCTAGAATGTGTTCTTGCTCGGTGCAAGGAAACCAACCTCGTACTAAGTTGGGAAAAATGTCACTTCATGGTTCAAGAAGGGATTGTCCTGGGTCACAGAATTTCAAAAGAAGGAATCAAGGTAGATAAAGCAAAGATCTCCATAATAGAGAAGCTACCTCCTCCGACCTCAGTTAAAGCCATCAGGAGTTTCTGGGACATGAAGGTTTTTATAGAAGATTCATCAGGGACTTCGTCAAAATCTCTAGACCCTTAACGAAGTTATTGGAAAAAGATGTACCGTTCAAGTTTGATGATGAGTACATGAAAGCTTTTACCACCCTTAAGGAGAAGCTAACCCAAGCACCCATAATGATAGCTCCAGACTGGGATTTCCCCTTTGAATTGATGTGTGATGCAAGTGATTTTGTTGTGGGTGCAGTCCTTGGGAAACGAAAAGACAAGCATTTTTATCCCATATATTTTGTAAGCTAAACGTTAACAGATGCTCAAGAGAATTACACCACAACAGAAAAAGAGTTGCTCGCCGTGGTCTTTGCATTTGATAAATTCCGATCATATCTAGTTCTTTCCAAGGTGGTGGTTTATACTGATCATTCAGCTTTGCGGTACCTACTAAGTAAGTCAGATGCAAAACCACGTCTGATTAGATGGGTCCTTTTGCTTCAGGAGTTTGACCTTGAAATCAAGGATAAGAGAGGGGCGGAGAATCTTGCGGCAGATCATTTATCCCGTTTGGAGAATCCTAGTCTCGAAACTTTGAGAGAAAGAGATATCAATGATTCATTTCCTGAAGAGCACTTGTATAATATTCAAGTCATGGAAGAGTCCGAGCCACCTTGGTTTACTGATTTTGCCAACTACTTAGTTGGGGGTGTCATCCCAAAATGGTTCATGCATCAACAACGGAAGAAATTTTTTTTGGACCTCAAGCACTACTTGTGGGAAGACCCCTACCTTTTTAGAATTTGTTCAGACCAGGTTGTTCGAAGATGTGTTTCACAGTCTGATGGTCTAAGTATCTTGAAACACTGCCATTCAGGACCGACTGGGGGCCATTACAATGCAAATCGGACCGCAAAGAAGATTCTTGATTCAGGTTTCTATTGGCCGACATTGTTTCAAGACACCCAAAAGTTCATACAATCATGCGATAGATGTCAGAGGGTAGGTAACATTTCTCGCCGAGATAAGATACCCCAGAATTGGAATCAAGCTTGTGAAATTTTTAACATGTGGGGGATTGACTTCATGGGGCCATTCCCAAGCTCACATGGTTGTAAGTTCATTCTCGTGGCAGTCGATTACATGTCTAAATGGGTGGAAGCTCAAGCCCTACCAACAAGCGACGCCAGGGCAGTGGAAAAATTCTTAAAGAAGCTTTTCTCCTGGTTTGGAACACCACGAGCAATCATTAGCGATCAAAGTACTCACTTTTGCAATGCTCAGTTTGGAAAAATTCTAAAGCGCTACAATGTCTACTACAAACTTGCAACACCATATCATCCACAAACTAGCGGGCAAGTGAAAGTTTCCAACAGGGATTTAAAAAGAATTTTGGAGAAAAATGTTGCTCAGAATAGACGAGACTATGTAGAACACTTAGATGACGCTCTGTGGGCTTACAGAACAGCATATAAGACTCCTATTGGGACCACCCCGTATAGATTAGTCTATGGAAAAGCGTGTCACCTACCTGTAGAACTTGAGCACAAAGCTTATTGGGCTATTAAATTTCTGAATTTTGATTCCACTCTTGTAGGTGAGAAGAGGAAGCTTCAATTAAATGAATTGGATGAATGGCGTGCCACGGCATATGAAAATTCCAAACTTTACAAAGAAAGAGTGAAGGAGTACCACGATAAGCATATCAAGCATCCTAAACAATTCCGACCAGGGGATCAAGTGTTAGTATTCAACTCAAGGCTAAAGCTATTCCCCGGGAAGCTAAAGTCACGGTGGTCATGTCCATATATGGTCACTCAAGTTTCCCCACAAGGAGCAGTCGATGTAACTTACCCCAAAAAAGGTACGTTTAAGGTGAATGGCCAAAGGTTGAAGCTCTATTTTAACACCAACAATTCAATGATGACCGGGGGAAATTTCAAACTATTCGAGAGCCCCCATAAGTTAAGTAACAAGGTACGTTAAGCTCGTGATGTTAAACAAGCGCTTCTTGGGAGGCAACCCAAGCATTCGGGGGTTTATTTTCATGTTTGTGGGTTCTTTGTGTTCATGTTCTTGTTATTTTTCATATTTTCTTAGAGTTGTTAATTTGAATAAGTCCATGCTCTCATTATTTTGTTTATCATGATCATTGTCCATGTGGTTGTTCACTTGGATTTTATGGTGGAGTTGCACTTGTTTTGGCTATCATTTTTTGTGTTAGATCATAACTTTGAGCCATTATTTCATGGTGGAGATGATTTTAGAACCTTTTGTAACCATGGCCATGTGTTTGGAGAAGCAAAGGAGCCTTTAAACCAAGTTTTTAGGGCCTCACGGTCTCTATGGGCTGCTCATAGAGACCATCAAAACAATTCAGAAATTTTACACTACTCCTCACGGGCTCTATGAGGAGTGCATAGAGAGCATCAAGAAAATTTAGAAACTTTTCACTACTCTTCGCTGGCTCTATGAGGAGTGCATAGAGACCATCAAGAAAATTCAGAAACTTTTCACTACTGCTCGCGGGCTCTATGAGCACCTCATAGAGACCGTGAAGACCCTTTTTCTTGATGAGAACCTTGTCAACTTGTCTCTCTCCTCATTCTTCTTCTTCTCCAACCGTGACCTAGCCTCCATGATCTACCTCTCCATGGCCGGATCTCAGTAAATACCACTCTAAATCATCTCCACATCTCCTTGGGAAGTAGATCTAGTGTTCTTCTTCAAGCTCCACTCTAGTGCTCTCCTCCTTTGTTGGTATGAAGCTTATTGTGAATGAAAAATTTTCTTTTCTTTTATTCTTGCTTTCTTGAGTAGGATTGTTTCAAGCTTTTAGCTTGTATTTTGTGGTATGAACATCATGTATTTGATTAATCTCGAATTTATGTACAAAATTTTTTAAATTCATTATGTTGGGGAAACTCTTGCAAATTGAATAGTATCCATACGGGCTCCTTATGCCCGTATGGATCCTATTCACCCCATTTTCTTCATGTTTCATCACTTTTCATGCCACAAGTCAAGGAACTTGC